>NC_051846.1:70865494-70890700 GCF_002237135.1 Teleopsis dalmanni | reverse complement strand
TCTGGAAAACTCATTGACGTTAGGGGAATCTCAAGAAACAGCTTGGAGAAGGTTCATCAGTCTTGAACGACGACTAGCAAAAAATGATGTTTTGCGGAAACAATATGTCCAGTTTATGGAAGAGTATGAGCGATTGGGTCACATGACTGAAGTAAACTTGGATTCCATGTTGACTCCAAGATATTTCATTCCTCATCATTGTGTACTAAAACCAGATAGTACAACTACTAAACTTCGAGTGGTGTTTGACGCATCCGCCAAAACTACATCTGGACACTCGTTGAATGATTTAATGTATAACGGACCGACAGTTCAAAGTGAACTCTTTTCAATTCTGCTCCGTTTTAGGCGACCACGGTTTGTTTTTACCACAGATATCGAGAAAATGTTTCGTCAAGTTTTGATAAATCCTGAAGATCGACGCTATCAACTTATCATTTGGAGAAGCAGTCCAAATTCAACGATTCGTTATTATCAGCTAAACACAATTACATATGGGACTCGAGCAGCTCCTTACCTAGCAACAAGATGTCTGCAAAAGATAGCATCAGAAAACAAGGTGAATTATCCATTGGGAGCTCAAATCCTGTGTGACAATTTCTACGTTGACGATGAGCTCGGTAGATCAGATAGTTTAATTACGGCTATTGAAGCTCAAAGGCAATTAATCCATATTTTAAAGAAGCATCAGTTTTATCTACGGAAATGGAGTTCAAATCATCCTCAACTTTTGAAAAACATTTCTCAAGATGATCAAGAGGTAAATCTAGATTTTACTAATGATAATAACGAGTCAATCAAAACGCTGGGACTATTTTGGTTGCCCAAAGCGGATTTATTTGGAATTAAGGTCAAAATGGTTACTGAAGGTATAATCACGAAGAGAGTCGTTAGTTCTGATTTAGCTAGACTGTTCGACCCACTTGGGTTATTAGCTCCAGTAATAGTGAAGGCAAAGATTTTCATACAACACTTATGGCAGTTGAAATTATCTTGGGATGAACCACTTCCTACAGATCTTCGTACAACATGGTCAACATTTAGAGAAAACTTAAGTAATCTTGAAAATCTTCAGGTGGCAAGACATATCTTCAGAGGCGAGGTTCCATCATCAACACAGCTACATATTTTTGCTGACGCATCTGAAAAGGCATTTGGTGCTGCAGTGTATGTCAGAGCAATTTTAAAAGATGGTAGAATAATATTGCGACTATTATGTGCAAAGTCAAGAGTAGCACCACTCAAAAAACAAACGCTACCGCGACTAGAGCTATGTGCTGCAGTCTTAGCAGTGGAACTCTCAGCAAGAGTGAAAAGCGATCTTCAAGAGAAGGACCAGCCGGTATTTTTGTGGACTGATTCAGAAATTGTGTTGTCTTCGATCAACTCACAGTCCTTATCATTTCAAACATTTGTAGCTAACAGGGTGGCAAGAATTCAAACTTTAACTCTGTTTGAACAGTGGCGACATGTTAGATCAAAGGACAACCCAGCTAATGTGTTATCAAGAGGACTTTCAGCAAGGGCGTTGTCAACATGTGCACTTTGGTTTCAAGGACCGTTCTTTTTGCATGGAAGGCAGGAAGTATGGCCACCAAGGTTTTCATCATCATTACAAGTTCCAGTTGATCTGGAGAAGAAAAAGGTTGTAGCTGTAGCAACTCAATGCAATGACGCAGATTTCATATACAGGATTCAGCACAAGAATTCATTTAAGAAATTACAAAAGATAGTAGCATATGTTCTTAAATTCACTAACAATGCAAGAAAATCAAAGGAGTCACGTGCCACACATATAGTACTTAGTGCCAACGAATTGGATGCAGCATTAATAACTATAATATGTCACATTCAGGGTAATGATTTTCATGAAGAAATCAAACAACTGAAGAAACAAGGTCATGTTGACAAATCTAGTTCAATCAGTAGTTTATCTCCATTCACTGATAATGCAAATGTTCTTAAAGTAGGAGGACGCTTAGAAGCCTCATCATTACCATACGATTCTAAACACCCAATGCTGATCCCATACAATGATCCATTGGCAAAATTATTATTCGTAATGTTCCATGAAGAAAACAAACACTGTGGCCCACAGGCACTATTGAGTACAGTCCGACAACGTTTTTGGCCGATTAAAGGTAAATCAACAGCCCGAGCAACGGTTCAGCGATGCATTCGATGCAACAAAGCACGTCCGTAACTATGTCAACAAATTATGAGCAATTTACCAGAATCAAGAATAACTCCTGCAAGACCCTTCATTAATGCTGGTGTAGATTATTGCGGACCATTTTGGATCCACTACAAAGTGAGGGGCAAAAAGCCAACAAAGGCATATATTGCTGTCTTTTGTTGCTTTTCTACAAAGGCGGTACATTTCGAGTTAGTGACCGACTTATCAACAAATGCTTTCATTGGAGCATTAAAACGATTTATAAGTCGACGAGGGCGTTGTTTGAATATTTACAGTGATAACGCAACAAATTTCGTAGGCGCCAAAAACCAGTTAGCAGAATTAGAAGAAAGCATTTATTCTAATGAAGGACAAGAAGCAATAATCTCTGCCTGCAGTACCACAGGAATAAATTTTCATTTTATTCCACCATGGGCTCCACACTTTGGCGGTTTATGGGAAGCATCCGTAAAGTCCGCAAAATATTTGTTACTACGCAGCGTTTCAACAGCATCATTGACGTATGAAGAACTCGAAACAGTAGTGGTGGAAATTGAAGCGATATTAAATTCACGACCATTGACTCCAATGTCCAATGATCCAACTGATTTGACAGCATTAACTCCAGGACACTTATTAATTGGAGAAGCACTTACAACTCATGTAGACAGCCGATCGAAACCAGAAAAACACACGTTATTGTCACGTTGGAACCTAGTTTCCCAGTTAAAACATAATTTCTGGAAACGCTGGTCTAACGAATATTTGATGGAACTGCAACAACGTAACAAATGGAAAACACAATCTGCCAATATACAGTTAGGAGACATGGTTATAATCAAAGAAGATAACGTCCCAGTGATGCAGTGGCCCTTGGGACGAATTGTGCATGTGTACAAGGGTACAGATGGACGTATCCGAGTAGCTGACGTTACAACATCTACAGGCATTTTTAAACGCCCAATTCATCGAATAGCTGTACTGCCTGTTAATACAGATGATCAACCAACAATGGCTGAAGCTGATCACGAAATACCTCTTGACAACGTAATTATTGAAGATAAAAAAGAATCGTATGAAGAGCCCAAGACAAAACGTAGAAAACTGCCGACCAATTTGTACTGTTCTGTATTACTTACACTATTACTGATATTGCCAATAATAATAGGATCTCCAATTGACAATAAAAGGTTTGGCACAAAATTGGGTATTCACTTTGAAAATCTGGGCACAACTGCCATATCAACCACTGAATGGAATCTACTAGTTTATTATGATTTAAGTCTTTATTGGATGGAAGCAGCAGCTCTAAACACAGGAATAATGTCGCTACATCAAGCTTGTCAACAAATGAAACCAAACGCATCATGTGCGAATACAGTTAATCACTTTAAACATATTGAATCCGAACTACAACTCGATGATAAATTACTTCATGATCATCGCTTCAAAAGAGGAGTAATTGATCTTGTAGGCAATATTGCACATTCGCTGTTTGGAGTATTAGACTCAGAATATGCCAAAGGAATGTCAAATATAATTACAGAAGTGAAACAAAATGAAATACAATTATTGACGCTATTTAAGAATCAGACATCAGTTGTCGATTCAACAATCAACATAATGAAGAAAGATAAAATAGCAGTTCAAGAAGGTTTTGACCACATTGACAATGAAATAAACGCATTGATAAATTCAATAAAAGATACAAATAGAGAGGTAAATCAATTACGGCTCAATCAAGTTTTCAATGCAGGAGCCATTCAATTAACACTGGTAGCACATAATCTACAGAAGATACAATCTGCCATTATAGATGCTCTAACTGATACTCATCATGGAAAAGTGAATCCATTGTTATTGACACCAACACAATTACAAAAGGAAGTTAATCAAATCAAACATCATTTATCACCATCATTAGAATTACCGATGCCAGAAGATGAGTTAATATCCCTTTACAGACTAATGAAGGTTAAAGGTGGAATCACACAGCAGCATGCAGTTTTTAGTATAACACTACCCTTGATTGAACATGAACGATTTGAATTGTTTCAGCTAATTCCAATCCCGAACTGGGTAAATGACTCCATGACGGTAATTGACTCCTGCAGTTCTATTTTGGCTATTAATACGCAGCATGATCAATATTTTCCTCTTATAAAATCCGAATTAAGTCTTTGTGAGACCATTAAGGAAGAGGAATTTCTTTGCACCAACGTCCGCATACGATACAATTTTGGTTCCGAAGTATGTGCGTGTGAGGTCAACCTATTCAACAACAACACAATACCAAATTGTCGGTTGAAACACACTATCAACAAGCTGACCTGGATTCCATTGAATCACAAAAATCAATGGATTTATGCGACATCAACATCTTTACGAGCAACTGCAGTATGTAATAAGGAAATCATTCCACTAAATCTAAAAGGTTCAGGTTTATTGACGATCGATGCAGACTGCGTGCATAAACACAACTTTGTTTCCGTACAAGGACAACAAATAATTGCAAGCACGGCAAGATATTCATACAGTAGTCTTGGTACAATCTCCGAATTAAGGCTACAACCCCCTATGAAGACATCAGATGCTTACAGCGGCAACAGTACACTGTCAACGGTACGCAACAACCAATACGATCAACAGCTTAAAAAACTCACAGTTTTGCAGAAGGTGTTACAGTCCTACCAGATAAATGATCTTCCAAATCAATTTCAGTCAAACAAGTACCACAGCTTCACCATAGCTTACGCTGCACTCGTTATAGGGCTGATATTAATCATAATCATGATGAAGACGAAATTGCAGAAAAAACATGTTGAATTTCCATCCGAGGAAGAAGCCACCCGCACGACACCTATACCCATGCCACGTCGACAGTCACGGGAATTCGTTAGCAACATATAGTCGGACTGACTACCTGACAGCTAGAGGTTCATATTGTTGAACGGTTGTTCAATTAAATTTTTGACAATTTAATTGATGCGAAGCCACATTCGTTATCGATTCTTTTTTGTTCGTTCTAATAGCTTGTAGAGTTGGTTCAAGTACCAAATTTACACCATATAAGCACCTGCCTACTGGATTCAAGTGTTCAGTAATCAGGATAATTTAGGACAATCGTCAAATCACTGGGTTCAAGTGCTCAGTGGTTCTCGTGTTCAAATAAATCAATATAAGTACTGGATTTAAGAGTTCAGTACTTGCAAACAGTTGATTTCAAATTTTGATACAGCGTGTGATCATACATTTTGGTGTGATCGTACAAAAACCAAATCCATAAGCTTGTTATTTTTTATTAAAAAAATATAATATAATAAAATAAATATTAAATTTTCAAATATTTTGTATTATTTAGAATTTGAAATTCTTCTGCTTCTTCACCTATTTCATCATATTCTTGAGTAGCTTGCATTTTACCATTTTCGTCATCTGTTACACCAAACAATGTTTGACCATCAGTATAGGCACGATCATAATTTGCACAAAACATTGCTTCCAAAGGCCAACTAACACTAGTTCCTTTTGCAAATGATGATGATATATTACATTTTATTTCTATTGAACATTCTACTTTCCAACAACATGCATTATTTAAATAACTAACAGAATTTTCAGTTGGTTTTAATTGAGGTGTTGCTGCTAAACCTACATGAAATTGTGGTTGTGCATCATATCCAAACCCACCTTTAAGTGGATGATATGTTCCATATGATTCAATAGTTCGTGCATAAATATCTTCGATATTATTTATAGTTATGTTGTGAATGCACCTTCGATAGGGTGCCATCAGAGTCAGGTCGACCGGCAGAAAATGGTGAGCGCGCTTGTGAGAGAGGCGCAGGAGATAAACCGGTCGATTCTGAGCTTTTTCGAACAACGTGTGCAGTTGGGGGAGATCTGGCAGAACCTCGTGGTGACGGTTCTGTTGAAATTAAGCAAGCGAAGTGGAAAGTAAAGATTGTTAAACTATAAGAAAAATGTCTTTTATACATATACATCAAATGGATAAATGTCTATAAAAATAATTTATATAATATTTAATAGAACAAAAAATTGTATTGTTAATTTAAAATTGAATTTATCAATAAAAAATAACATCATTAAGTTGAAAAGAAGTGGAAAGTAAAGATTGTTAAACTATAAGAAAAATGTCTTTTATACATATACATCAAATGGATAAATGTCTATAAAAATAATTTATATAATATTTAATAGAACAAAAATTGTATTGTTAATTTAAAATTGAATTTATCAATAAAAAATAACATCATAAAGTTGAAAGAAGTGGAAAGTCTTACAATTTTTTATGTATGTGACGTAACATTTTGGCGCAGCCGGTAGGATACCATTAATGTATAATGGTACGGGTTTTTTTTTTTGAAAATTTGAACGTTAAACTTTGTCACATTAAATAAAAGAAATCGTGGTTATAATTAATAAACTTAATTACATTGCAAAGATAGGAAATTATTGTAAAAAAAAAATTTTAACAAAAAATATATTATTAACAATTTAAAAATTAAATTAAATGTTAAAATACATTGGAATTGGTTTTAAAAAAGAGAGAGAGAAGTAAAACGAGAACAACCATGCGTTCAACAGTAAAAGCGTAAAGAAAAAACGTGGTTTCCGCTTAGGCAAAGTTAAGTTTTTGTAAGAAAAGTTAAGAGAAGTAAAGTTTCTAAGAGAACTAATATTTTACTTGGGCCTTTACTCTAGCAGACTAAATTAAAAAAAAAAAAAGAGAGAGATATAAAGAAAAACAAGAGTGCAAAAACACTAAAGTTCAATTATCAAATATAATAAAATAAAAAAAAAGCTTTTGGACTTCCAAGCTCAACGGACGGCAGTAGCAGAAAATTAAACATTAATTTAATGTTAATTTAATTTTATATTCAAAGACGCAAAAATCAAAGTGTAAATTGTGTTTACTTTAAATAAACTATAACCGGAATAAAAACTTTTAAAACAAGGTGTAATTTGGAATTTTGTTGGAACTAACGCGCTTCACTGCAACAGAACCAAATACCAGCAACAACAACAGCAATTATCACCAATTCAACAACAGCCGCGTCGTCAAATAAGCAGAACCAACAACAGCAACAGAGCGGCTATAAAAGGGAAACACTTTTAAATGGTACATTCTAATTAACAATGTAATATTATTAAATTATTGGTATGGTTTAAAAAAAAAAAAAAAAAACACGGAACTTCATCTTTTGTATAGAATATTTTAATTGTAGCACAGTATGCTGGAAATCATTACTAATTAGTTAATTATATTAATTATATTTTTTATAATTAGAATACATTTTCAATCTGTTTAGGAGAATTCGCTAAAAAGTAATTTTTTTTTTTCTCTGTGTTGTTTATATAGAAAACAAAATTTTTTTTTAAGTTTCTTTGTTGTTCAATTTGAAACTTATTGATTTTGCTTGGATTCTGTTGGGAAAAATTCAAATAATAAACTAATAAATTCCTGACAGAAAAAATTAGTTTATTTACAACATTATTTTGGAACAACTTTTGCAATTAAAATTTCAATTAAAAATGTTCAAAGTGATGTGTTTAATCAGATATAGAATTTGATTTTGAATTTTTTTTTCCTCAATATATATAAGTTATATATTATATAGACGTGCTTATACATATTACATATTTATGCATGGATATTTATATATATGTTAATAACAGTAAAAACTTGTCTTTAAATAAAATTTTGAAGTATTAAAAGGAAATGAAGTTGCAATAGTTATAATATTAAAAAAAAAAAAATCCTAATATATATGTCTATAAAATTTTTTACTCTAGGTTTAATTTCAGTTTATTTGGATCACATAATTGATTTGTTGAGTTCTTTCTAGTCGGCTATTATAATTTTTAATAAGTAATTTGAGATTTAAGAGGACATATAGGTTTAGATATAAAATACGCTATATATGGAAAAACAAAAATTTTTTTTTGTAATTTTGTGAAATTTCATGACAAATTCAATTGGAAGTCGCAAGATAATTAATTTTTTTTATAGAATTAATAATTGTGGATAGGCAAGCTGTATGGAGAATGGGGTGGAGCAGCTAAAGCAGGAGCTAACCTCAGTAAATAATTTTATAGGGAAGGTATTGGTGAAAGAGTGGGAGCAGTTACGGAGAATAAATAAAGATAAAGATTTTTTGCAATTGACTAGGGATCACGTGCGGGGTTGTAGATTGTCAAGAATTGAAGAGGTCGAATTTTTATGGGACCAGATAGAAAGAGTTGGTAGTATCAAGTTCGAGGAGAAGGATAAGATAATAAGTGATCTGCTAGAGTCAAACGAGGGTTGGCAGCACAAATGTAATAACCTATCTAGAAGAGTAGAAGATTTAACAGAGTTATTGTATGATTCAGAAACGCAAACTGCGTTGCTGGAGGGGGCATTAAAAGACGTAGGGAAAAACGAAGAAGATATTTCAAAAATACTTGCAAGCGATATCGCAGGGGGTGACTCGCCAATCGTGGAACGCGCGCTGAAAAAGAGGGGTTATTCAGAGAAGGAGATACAGAGCTTATTGGAGACAAACGGGAAGGAGAATTGTTTCAGCCGTTGGCGCGAGCAAATTAAGAAATTGCAACGAAAACTAGAAGTTGATAATTGCAATAACATTGGGGGTCAATCAATGCAGATGGAGGGAGAGTCTAGGCAAGGTGAGGAAAAAACGCCGCTAGTCGCAATGTCATCAATTGTGTCAATTGTGGATATGGTAAACAAAGTGGTACCATATTTTGCGGGTGGCAATGGCTCCGACGTGCGATCAGAGGTCTACAAGTTTGTGGCGGGTTGCGAGTTGGCTCAACAGGCACTGCCACACGCAGACTCTCTTAGTCTAACAACCTGTATTAAACAAAGACTGGTAGGCTCAGCTTATGAAAGTATAGGAGGGAAGAGTTTCACGTCAGTAAATGATTTGTGTATGGCCGTTAAGAAAGCGTACTTAAAAAGACGATCTTTAGAGCAGATTCGTAATGATTTTAATCGATGCGTTCAGCGCACTACAGAATCTGTAACGTCTTTTGGGTCACGAATAGAGTCGTTACTGATCGAAGCGGAAGATATAATAAACGCGCAATGGTCCCCGGATAAAACAGTGTCACAGGTGGCCGAATATCGGCGTTTAGCTAACAGATGTTTCATTAAAGGGTTGAAGGACAAAAACTTGAGACATAGGTTCGTCGGTGCGGAGGATGGCGAGTTATGTCAACTTATAGAGATTGGGGAGTCAGCGGAAGATTTGTTTGGGGATAACGTAGTGAATGTTAATGTATCCAGTGAGGACCATAAGGTGGTATTAAAGTGTAATTTTTGTGGAGTAGGAGGGCATGGATGGGCAGATTGCTCCATAAGGCGAAACACACCGTACTGCACACTATGTGGGAAGTATGGACATGAACAAGGGCCTGCGTGCAGAGGAAGTGATGAGAGCAAGTCTAATGGTACAGTTGGGCAAAGCAAAGCTTGTAGTTATTGTAATAAGTCAGGACACGTTGCGGACGATTGTTTTAAAAGGCTCGAAACCTTGTTTTGTCAGGTGTGTAGAGTAAGGGGGCACAACATGAATAGGTTGAGAGGGAGACAGGGAGACACAGGGGAGGCCAAGGCAGATATGTGGCAATGTCTCAGGTCAAGTGTTTTAAATGCAGCCAGGTAGGGCATATGGCTAGAGACTGTGGAGGGGAACCACCCAGTTCGGGAAACGCAAACCGTCCCAGTCTAGGCCGATAGACTGGGATACCGGATGCGACCCCTGTAAAATTCGGCCAGACATCGTTTGTCGGAAGGAGAATTTTTTCAAGGAACCAAGAAGTAAAGCATGGAAGCAAAAAACTAAAGGGGAGACAGCGGTTATATTAGATAAAATAAATTTACACGGGAGATCAAGGACATATACGTTACTTCTAAATTTCAAAAGGGTCTTCAAACAGGTTTGTACGGAAGGTAAACACATGTTAGGGATTTTTCTATGTATGACATTTTTTACAATTGCTCGGGCTGTAAAGGATATATGGGCAAAAACGTACATATATGCAAGAGTCGGTGACGAAGCTAATTCACGAAGTGAGAGTGATAAGGGAATTAACCTTAACGCGTACTCAAGGTCTTCGCAGCACTGCGACGAGGCTTATATAGAATTTCCATGTGATGTAGCAAGAGGGAAGAAATTACTCCTATTGGTGGATTCGGGATCGGATACCAGTTTGGTTAAATCCGAAGCTTTGGCGATAGAGGTAGGAATAGATAGAACACAGCGAAAAGAGCTCGTAGGAGCATTTGGAGGAAGAATTATGACAGAGGGGACGGTGATCGCTACAAATAATTACGAACCAGATCTACAGTTAAATCTACATGTCGTGCCGGAGGGAAGTGGAATACCGGCAGACGGGTTGCTGGGTAGGGATGAATTGTGGAATCGGTCAATGATTGATGCGCGAGCTAAATCGTTAAGTTTTTTTCATAATCCGACCAGAATAACGACTTTACCGCTTATAAAAAATGGAGTTGAGAGTGGGATTTGTATTGCAGAGGCAGTGACAATCCCTCCCAGATCCACAAGGATAGTGCGAGTCAAAGCAGATATTCCGGACGGAGATATGGTGGTTGACAAAGCGGAAATTCTTCCTCAAGTCTACATTGGAGGTACGTTAACTACTTTCAGGGAGGGGGTTGGTGTAGTACATGTCCTGAACGGGAATGAATACCAGGTGCGATTAGGGATGGAACATGGTTCGAGGGCCTGGAGACTGGAGGATTGGAGCCTGGTAGATAATGAAGCTACCTTGGTAGGAGAAATACGTACTAGCAAGGCTAACCTGCGGCCCCATCATGGTGAATCAGGGCGACTTCAGCAGATATTTGATGAAATTGGCTTTAGTAGCTATTTTAATCCGGAAGAAAGGGAGTCGCTAGAGAGTATAGTCAGGGAATTTCCGGAAGTATTTCACCTGGAAGGCGAGGACCTCTCTTATACTAAGGTATTGAACCACAAAATACCGATGGGTCCTGGAACAGTTCCAGTAAATACTAAGCAATACAGGCTTCCCGAGGCCCACAAAAATGAAATAAAGAGGCAAGTAGACGAGATGTTGGAGAAGGGAATTGTAGCTCCGAGTATTTCACCATGGAACTCGCCCATCCTACTGGTGCCTAAGAAAGGCGACCAAGACGGCAACCAGAAGTGGAGACTGGTCGTTGATTTCCGGAGAATAAATGAGAGAACCCAAAAACAGGTGTTCCCTATTCCCAGGATAGACGAGATATTGGATCAGCTGGGGAGTTGCAGGTACTTCAGCACTTTAGACCTGGCTAGCGGTTACCATCAAGTATTAGTGGACTCCAGGGACCGGGAGAAAACGGCTTTTAGTACACAAACAGGTCATTATGAATTTGTTCGTATGCCGTTTGGTCTATCGGGGGCCCCCGCGACTTTTCAGCGAATAATGAACAGCATTTTGACAGGCCTCCAAGGTATGGACTGTTTTGTGTACCTAGATGACATCGTTATTCATGGACGGAATTTGGCAGAGCACGAAGAGCGGCTACGGAGGGTATTCGGTGTACTCAGAAAACATCGGTTAAAGCTACAAACTGGGAAGTGCCAATTTTTGAGACGGGAAGTGGTTTACTTGGGACATAAGTGTTCAGAAAGGGGGGTTGAACCTGACCCAGAAAAGGTAAAATGTGTCCAAGATATACCCGCACCAAAAAACGTAAAGGAGTTACAAGCTTTCCTTGGTCTAATTAATTATTATAGGAAATTCATACCAAGAGCATCTGAAATATCTCTCCCGTTAAATCATTTATTACGGAAGAATGTCAAATTCCAGTGGTCCGAACAATGTGAAGCCGCGATGAAACAACTTAAGGCTGCGGTAACTAATCCCCCAGTACTTCAGTTTCCGGATTTCTCCCTACCTTTTAATCTGACAACAGACGCAAGTAATGCTGCGCTAGGTGCGGTATTATCACAAGGGGAATTAGGCAAGGACTTACCAGTGTACTATGCAAGTCGTGCATTGAATCCGGCCGAGAGGAGGTATTCTACCATTGAAAAGGAATACCTAGCGATAGTATGGGCGGCTAGAAATTTTCGCTCGTACCTTTTGGGTAGGCATTTTAAGGTTTACACTGATCATAAACCTTTGAGAGGCATGGCTAATCTAAAGGATCAAGGTTCGAGATTAGGGAGATTTAGTTTAAAATTGCTTGAATTCGATTTCGAAATTCGTTATAAGCCGGGGAAGTCGAATCAAAATGCAGATGCGCTAAGCAGGATTCCGGGAGAGTTTGCGGTAACAACAAGGGCACAGATGAAAAGTACAGAGGAAAATACCCCAAGGTCGAGCAATCCACCAATAGAGAACTCTATAGGGGGTGGAGATGAGGCCATTTTTTTAACGGACCCAGAGGAAATACAAAGAGTGTTGAAGCAATTTCATGATACGGGAGTAGGGGGCCACCAGGGGGCGGTGCGAACGTATTTCCGAATTCGCCGTCAATTCAAGTGGACGGGAATGCAGCGGAAAATTAAGGATTTCGTGGGAGCGTGTAAACTTTGTCAACGAAACAAGAGCGCTAGAGTTGAACGTATGCCAATGGTAATTACGGATACGCCACATCGACCATTCGATAAAGTTTATATGGATTTAGTGGGCCCGTTGCCGCAGACTGCTGGAGGCAATAAGTGGATTGCAACATTCCAAGATGACTTCTCCAAGTATATGTGCTGTGTAGCACTGCCAAACGCAGAGGCAGAGACAGTGGCCAGGGCGTATTTCAATGAAATCGTCTCACGGTTCCAAAATCCCCGTACATTAGTGACGGACAACGGTGCCAATTTTACCTCCAAAATGTTTAGAGCAACATGCAAATTATTGGGCACTAAGAAATTGTTTACGACGCCATACCACCCGCAGGCCAATGGATCTTTGGAGAGAAGTCACAGACCCCTCGCAGAATTTCTGAGGAGCTTCGTAGCAGAGGATGGAACGAATTGGGATGAATGGCTCCATCATGCCATGCATGTCCACAACAATCACATACACTCAGCTACCAGACAAACGCCCACAAGAATTCTTTTCGGATTTGAGTTTGAGATGCCAGTCTCGTTAAAAAGGAAACCCTCTCCTTTGTATAATATTGATGACTACACTCAAATTTTAAAATATCAAATACAGCGGACCCATGAGCTAGTTAGAACTCACACTATGGCAGCGAAACAGAGATCTAAAGGATATTATGACCAGGGAACCAAGGAGAGGTTGTTCCAAGTGGGGGATATGGTCTGGTTAAGAAACCAGCAAAAGAAAAATAAGTTTTCCCCTGTTTGGGAGGGACCATACCGAGTGATACGGGTTCGTGAGCCAGTTAATGTGCAGTTGCTAGTCAAAGGAAAAAACAAATGGTTCCATAAGAATCTGGTAAAGGGGGTTCGAGGTAACGTAGCAGACCGTGTATAGTAAGGAACATCTGAGTATCAGATGTAAGGGGAAGGTTTTGTGTGAGCATTCAATGGTAAACAGTTTTGGAAACGTTTAGTTATATTATTAATTATATTATGCATTTTTAATTGTAGTTAATATAGTGAATTAGCTGTGTAATCCAGTATACATACGCATATATATTTTATTAATACTTAAGATTAAAATGTAATTTAATTCCTATTTTTTTTTAATTACAAAAACGAAAAGATGAAGTTGTAACTTTAAAATGTATTTAAGATATTAAGGTATTTATATGCAATAGGATTCACATATATATTTTATTAACACTTAAGATTAAAGTGTAATTTATAAAAACCAAAAAGATGAAGTTGTAATTTTAAATTGTATTTAAGATATTAAGGTATTTATATGAAATAGGATTCACATATATATTATATTAATACTTAAGATTAAAATGTAATTTAATTCTTTTTTTTTAATTACAAAAACGAAAAGATGAAGTTGTAACTTTAAAATGTATTTAAGATATTAAGGTATTTATATGAAATAGGATTCACATATATATTTTATTAACACTTAAGATTAAAGTGTAATTTATAAAAACCAAAAAGATGAAGTTGTAATTTTAAATTGTATTTAAGATATTAAGGTATTTATATGAAATAGGATTCACATATATACTTTATTAATACGTAAGATTAAAGTGTAAAACATAAAAACCAAAAGGACGAAGTTGTAATTTAAAATTTTGACTTAACGTTTTGTAATTTAAAATTGCATTTAAATATTAAGGTAGTTACATAAAATAAGATTCGCATATATATTTTGTTATTACTTAAGATTAAGGTGTAAGTTAATTTTTATAGGTTAGTTAATTAGTTATATAATCTATATGTAGTTAAAAAAAAAAAACAAAAAAAAAAATTTTATTAGAAATAAATTATACCGCTTGAGCATTCACTGTCACTGTCAACATACCCAGAATAACACCGCCACACGGAGCCGCACAATACCGATCAACAACCCGGGGTTGCCTTTTCGTTCAGGAGCATTAAGGCTCATCCGCAAGGGGGAAGGGGTGTTGTGAATGCACCTTCGATAGGGTGCCATCAGAGTCAGGTCGACCGGCAGAAAATGGTGAGCGCGCTTGTGAGAGAGGCGCAGGAGATAAACCGGTCGATTCTGAGCTTTTTCGAACAACGTGTGCAGTTGGGGGAGATCTGGCAGAACCTCGTGGTGACGGTTCTGTTGAAATTAAGCAAGCGAAGTGGAAAGTAAAGATTGTTAAACTATAAGAAAAATGTCTTTTATACATATACATCAAATGGATAAATGTCTATAAAAATAATTTATATAATATTTAATAGAACAAAAAATTGTATTGTTAATTTAAAATTGAATTTATCAATAAAAAATAACATCATTAAGTTGAAAAGAAGTGGAAAGTAAAGATTGTTAAACTATAAGAAAAATGTCTTTTATACATATACATCAAATGGAAAAATGTCTATAAAAATAATTTATATAATATTTAATAGAACAAAAAATTGTATTGTTAATTTAAAATTGAATTTATCAATAAAAAATAACATCATTAAGTTGAAAAGAAGTGGAAAGTCTTACAATTTTTTATGTATGTGACGTAACAGTTATTGGATATGTTAAATTTTTTCCTAATCCAATATCTCCAGAAACTGTTTTTTTATTAATTTGGAAAAATTGTAATGGACTACTATGTGGTCTAGATTTTGATGAATGTACTTTGTATTTAATTCTTGTATATGGTACAAAATGTTCTTTTCCTTTTTTTATAAAACCACTTTTAGGTTTATATTCATAATTAGCAATGGGTTGCCCAATAGCTTGATTTATTAAAAATTGATGTACTTTTTCATCCATTCTAACACTTCCTTTATTATGAACAATATAATCTGGATATTTAGTTTCATCTGGTGTTTTTTCTCTATTCCATTCGTGTACAAAATATTCTGTAATAGGTGTTGGTACACATAAAGCATTTGATGGAATATGTTTATAATATTTTTTATACATTTCTTTAATATCCATACTATGTAAATCTGTTACCTTCATTGGATCTGTTGAATTTGCTACATATTTAAAATTTCTACCATAAAATTCTTAATTTAATCCTTCAGCAACTAATCCAATAGGAACATATTCTGATGTAGCTGTACCGCTAATAGTAGATCCAACATTAAATGCTGTCCTCGTTCCTAACGGAGTTACTGTACAATTAACTTTTATAACTTCAGCAGTCGTGGGTAACATATTAAATTCAGCTTCACTTAAATAAAATGGTGCAAAATCTACTGGTATCAAAGCCAACGGGGTTGTAATTTGATCTATAGTATTAGCTGTTTGTATATTTTCTGTACTATAACCATAGCTTATTAAAATTTTAGTTTTTGAAAAATTTAATATATTATTTTGATATGCTGCACTAGGTCTTATCCATGTGACATTGGTAGAAGCGGAATTTCCACTTCCCGATGCATTTGACCTCGCTCCCGTAGTCGGTCCACGACCTGAACCACTTTGTTGATGAATATTCTCTTGATCAACATCCATATTAGAATTAGCAGTATCAATATTAGGACGCTTTTCAATTTATAAATTGTCTGCGTTAGCGTTTCTATCGCCTTCACTATTCGTTCTAGGTCATTTACTACTGGTGGTGGGTCTGTTATCGGCTCCGGTCCCTCTTTGGGCATCAAAATCCCTTTTTAATTGAGCGTAATAATATCCACCTTCTTTATATGAATTATAAATTTGTTTACTTATAGCAGCGTTTTTTTCAAAATCTCTCAGCAAAATTTCTAAAACCACCTTTATCTGGTAAATTTTTTATATTACTCCACTCTTGAGCAAAATGTCTTTCTCTTGTTGCATATACTATTTGTGACAATGTTTTTGGGGTTGTTGTCATACTTGGATACTGCACACCAAACACACTTTCAAAACTATACTTAATTGATAATCCAGTTATACCTGCTAATTCTGCAACTTTACCATTTCTTTTATAATCATTTATAAAATTACTAACAGCTTCTCGGTCAGCCTCTCTTATTTGTTGTGTACTTGTTGCTAATTCGTATTCAAGATCATGAACATAAGCGTCGAAATCAACTTCATCCACCGGTTCGTCGTCTTTATATATGGTATTACCCGAACCTAAGTAATTGTGTTCTGGCCACGTGTATCTGTCACGTAATTTAATCAACATACTGAATAACTTATCTATAATTCTATCTATTTATAATAATTGTCAATAACAACAATTATAACAACTTTGTATTTGCATATAATAATTATCAATAACAACAATTATAACAACTTTGTATTTGCAACATTGTATATAATAAATTCATAACAAATTGTTTTACGTAATTTTAATATGCACACTGTAAAATAATAACACATATTGACGACGACGACGACGACGACGACGACAGGTTTGTGATTGGCTGACGCTAGCAGCGCAGTTTGATTTACTAGTCATGGCTTAGCTATATCATGGCCTACGGCCGATAGCTGCCGACTACCGACTTGTTGTACAAAAAAATGTACAACCTTGTTCTGCTACCAATTATATTTTCTCTTGGTAATTAAACCAAAAAAAAATAAATAAAACAATTTTTTGAGTTTTTAATACTTTATTATTGAACGTCTGTTCAACTTTAGATTTACTTAAAAACTAAACTTAAAAATTGAAATTATTAAAATCATTCCTCAAGAAGAAACAAAGAAATCCGAAATTGCTTTTTTAGCATTTTGTGAAAAGCATTCTTGAGACAAAGTATTGTTCAACGGATGCTGATGTTTATTTTTACCGATACAAATTATCTGGCAAAACGCGGATATTAGAGTTTATGTTATTTTTTAGACGAGGCATATTATATTTCAAAGCCGCGCACCGTCTATGTATGACTATGAATTTATGGGGCTTAATAATTAGAATTAATTTTGATTACGAAGTTATGACTTAACTTGCACGCAATATGATTTGCCCTCAATACAGTTGGTTACCAGATGTGTGCCACTGTGAAATAGAAGACCATTTAAATAAAAAATATATATAAGCTATTTTTATAAAAACATTATATACGTCTAATTTGGGTTAACCAATTAGACGGAAGTAAATTCAAATATCAACCAATAGAATCATTACATAAGATTCTATTGGAAAGTAGTTGTAAGAAACGATGTTAGTTTTAATAAAGAAATTAAAATAAAAATCAGTCTTGATATGACGAGCAATACGTAAAGTTGTTTTTAATTCGTGAACATAATAAACATACCACTATAATAAAATATCATATAACCACATAAAATGTTTAAATGTTTAAAATGTTTAAGCTGTTTGATCGCTTAAACATTTTACAGCGAACAAACATGCGTATAATGTAAAGGGTCCATTAGACAGCAACACTCGTTGTCAACGCGCGCTTGCCATTACACAAACAATTTTTTAACAATTTTTTAAACACGCCCCAGATAAAACAACAAATATACTAAAAAATCGCTCTCACATGAGAATTTTTTCTCCTACTTGTCTCCTAATTTGTGAAATGTGAAATTTGTTTGTGTAATAGTAACATTTGAAATTTTAAAAAATGCGTTGACGAAAATCAAAAAATTTTGATATTTCTTCAACCACGATCGTGTTTTTGCATATGGGTCATTTTTTTAAAAACCGGACGGATTTTGGCAAAAAATGACATCATCACCTCCGATTTGGCTGAAATTTTTTTTATGAGCTCCTTTCATAAAATAAGAAGACCCGTATCTCGGGAAAAAATTTTATAATTTTTTTCCTAGGAGATATGGACCCATGGGGTTTTGAGAATTGGCATTGTAGACACATTTTCAAATGGCTATATCTCAAGTTCTGTAAAAGGTAGAAACTTGAAATTTATTGCGTTTTAAAGATATGTAATAATAAATTTTGTTTTCATATACAAAATATATTATTTTTTTATTTTTTATTTTATATCTTTATAAGATTTTTATTTTCGAATTTATTACTTTCTTCTCATTAGGATTAGCAGGAAGAAATCTGCTCATTATTAGGCATCCAAGAATGCCGAGACAAAAATAAGTTTTGAGACTTTTGTTTAAGCTGTTTGAGCTCAGTTTAAAATCTGAATTTTATTAACAATTTTCCAAACTATTTATACAAAAATGTTTTACAATAATTTACAAATATTTTCCTAATAATTTTAATTGCGGCGGCACTAAAAAGGTTGACCCACGTCAATGCTTAGAAAATATTATGACACATTCAAGTGTGTCATATCGACAAGTGCAGAATAGTAGCACAGAAAAGAAAAGTGTCAAATAGCAATTGCATACTTGCTATGACCAAATATTCTACTTGCATTGCGGTGGTTCTTCCGTGTGCGATCGCATTACATTAGTTAATATAAAATAATTTGTGCATAAGCACTTTCAAAAATACATGACATAATTTATTATTTGTTTTTGTTTACATTTATATTGTTGCGCTATACACAACACCTCTACCCTTTTAAAAAAAAATTTTATTTATACAATAAAGAAAATTTTTTATGATAATTTGAATTTTGAAAACTTGACAATAACAATTTTTATTTCTTAAAAATAATTTTACAAATAAATGTAATAAAAATAATTTTTATTTTCTTATAATATTTATATTGTTTGTAAATTTTTCTTAAATCTATTATTATGAACTATCTTTATTTTATCATTAATTTCTATAGTGGAATTTACACCATTTCTATCAACTATCTTATATGGACCATGATATGGATTCTCATGTTTCCTTCTATTTTCTACTCTTAAATAAACTAAATCTCCTACATTAAATAAATTTTCTGATGCATTAGCATCTTGTTTAATTTTTTGAGAATATTTTTCTTTTATTAATATCTCATTTACCGCTTTATGCGCATACTGTAGTTTTGTTTTTAACTCAGTAACGTAAGAATCATAATTATAAAATTTTCTACCTTCTATTATCTCATTTGGAAGATTCGCGACTCTACCATATACTAATTCGAAAGGTGAATAATTTGTTACACAATGAGGTGTAATATTATATGAAAATGTGTAGTATGGGATCCAAGTATCCCAATCAAAATTGTTTGTAAACGATAACATATATTCGTTTAATACTCTATGGTTTCTTTCTATAGAACCTAATGTTTCGTGATGATAAGCAGTGGATTTTAAATGTTCTATACCTAATAACTTACATATATCATTTATTAATTCATTGAGGAATTCTGTACCTCTATCTGTTTTTATTTTCTTAACATTACCATATCTAAATATAAATTTTTCTACCATGACTTTTGCTATCTCTTGAGCTTCTTTTGTCTGTATAGGAAATGCGACTACATATTTAGTTAATTCGCATTGTATTGTGAGAATGTATCTGTACCCGTTAGATATTCTTAGTGGACCTACAGTGTCCATCTGTATTACTTCAAACGGTGAAGTTGGAGTGTTAGTTACGACAAATTTTTCTTTATGATGTCTTATTATTTTATTCTTATTACATGATGCACATTTTAAAATATAATCTTTTATCATTTTATTCATTCCTTTCCATACGTATTTCTGTTTTAATTTAGCTATAGTTCTTCTTATTCCGGTGTGACCTCCGTGAATACTTGTATGGTAATTCTTTATTAATTCAATTTGTTCCGATTTATCCACGACATTCCTTGGTGGATTATATAATAATATATTTATAGGTGTTTGCTGACCTTTATTCTTTATTTCTTTTTGCATGCTATTAAATATTTTCATTAATTCTTTTTCATCAATGTATTCGAATACTATATCTTTAGTAGATAATGCTACTTTATTGAGATTATTTTTGTTTAATACTTTTGTGAGCGTATCCAGGACTGATTCTAAAATCAAGTTGGGCTTATTGCTACACTGTACTTTAACAATGTTTTTCTCAATTTTTATAATTGGCAAACTTTTCTTATCCTTTTCTTTATTGAGCTCAAATTTTAATATAGGTAATCTTCTAATATCAGAAATCGAAATACAATTCCACATGTAGAGTTGGCCATTCCCTGAGTAATTTGTACTCTGATTCTGTTTGATTACGTTTTCTTCTTTATTCATTTCATTATTCGTTTTACTTCTGGTCACAATATTAACATTTTTCGGAATCATTTCTTTAAGTGTATCCGAATCCATTCTGATTCTGGATAATGCATCAGTATTTGTATTCATTTTTCCTTGCTTGAAAATTATGTTAAAATCATAATCCATTAGATCTACTCTTATTCTTGTTAACTTTGACGAAGGGTTTTTGTGTGAAAATAGTGATACTAAAGGTCTGTGGTCTGTTACTACTGTAAACTTTCTTCCATATAAATATGGTCTAAAATGGTTAATTCCCCAGTGTATTGCTAAAAGTTCTTTTTCTATAATCGGTTTATTTAACTCGTGTTTATTAAGAGAACGGCTGGCATACGATATTGGTAGATCGTTTCCAATGTCTCCTTGGGATAAAACTGCTCCTAACGCATAATTTGATGCGTCTGTAGTGAGTATAAATTCTTTAGTAAAATCTGGGTACTGTAGTATTGGAGGACTTACTATTGACATTCTTAATTTATCAAATGCTAATTTACAATCTTCGGACCAAATGAATTGTATATTTTTTTTTAAAAGTTCATTTAATGGTTTTGCAATTTTTGCAAAGTCTTTTACAAATCTTCTATAGTAATTGCAAAATGCTACGAATCGTCTAACTTCATCGGCATTTGCTGGTATTGGGTATTCATTTACTGCTTTACATTTATTTGGATCTGCAGTTACACCTTCTTTAGTGATTAAATGTCCTAAGTAAATTACTTCGGGTTTCACAAAATTGCATTTCTTTGGGTTTAATTTTAAATTGTAGCTTCTTAAGCGTTCAAAAACTTTGATTAGATTGGAGTTGTGATGTTGCAAAGAACAACCAAATATAATGATATCATCTACGTATAAAAATGCACTAGAGTCTAAACCTGAGAGTGCTATTGTAAGCATTCTTTGAAAACTATTGGAGGATATTTTCAAACCGAAAGGTAATCTTTTGAATTGATAATGTCCATTACTAGTGGAAAATGCTGTTAATGGTCTAGAGTCTTTTTCTAATTCTATTTGATGGAACGAACTTGTCATATCCAATGTAGAAAAGTATTTAGCTCTTCCTATCCTATCTAGTACGTCTTCTAATTGTGTAAGTGGAAATTTATCACTAACTAATTTTTTATTGAGTTGTCTGTAGTCTACTACAAGTCTCCATTGTTTTTTATCATCAGTACTATGCTTTGGTACAACTAAAAGTGCAGAGTTATATGGACTTGTGGATGGTTCAATAACATTTGTTTTTAATAAATCTTTTACTTGATCGTTTATTTCTTGCTGTTGGGATTGTGGAAGTCTATAATTCTTTATATAAACAGGAGAGTTATCAATAGTTTGTAAATGTTGTTTGTAGAAATTATTGGTAGTTAATTTGTCTCCTTCAATATGGAATATATCTTGAAAATTCTTGCAAATTTCTTCTATGGATTTGCATGCATTACTGTCTTCATTATCTAATTTAAGTAAGTTTTTAAGTTTATTCCAACGTTCATTGGAATGTTTGAGTTTATTGTTTGAGATTATATTGAAATGTCTTAAAGGTATTATTTCTAAATCCGATTTTGAAAATTTTTCAATGATTTTTTCTTTATTAGAGATATTTAAGATTCTTATGTGTTTTATTCCATGTTGTGGAATTATTGTATTTGCGATAAATACATCTTTTATTATTTCTTTATTGCAAATAATACTATCTTCTGGAATTTCTATTTTAATTGAATGAATTATCTCTGATCTAGGTGGTATTGTGATTCTAAAGATTTTGTTTAATATTGGTAAAATGTATTCGGTTTTATTCGTATTTATTGAAAAAGTGTAAGTTTCGTAATCAATTTTTGAAAAATATTTATTGAAAAAGTCACGTCCTAGAATGCCATCAGTAGGTATTGGAAATTCGTCACCTACTACTTGAAATTTATGCTTTAAGCAATCGTTCACTATTTTAAAATTTAAATTTGTAGTACCTAATGTTGTAATTGGACTGTCAGTTATTCCCGTGAGTTTACATAATTGTTCGCCTGCAATGTCTTCGTCATTTGTACAATGTTTTTTACATATTGACACATCTGCGCCAGTATCTAACAAGAATTTTAATTTTTTATTTAAAGTCTGTAGTATAATATAATTGGGTATTGATTCTCCATTCTCATTTATTGTTGTTGTCCCCGCGTAGCCTATTCTGTAGTTTCTCTGTTGGTACCGGGGTTGTACTCGTTTCCCTGTTCCCTGTTCATGACACGTATCCTATTATTTCTTGTGTCTGTTCCTCTATTATTCTGTTGTCTGCCATTATTTGACCATTGGTGGTTATTAAATCGTTGATAATTATTTGATCGCTGGTAATTATTCGATCGTTGTTGTCCAAATTGTTGGTGATTGTTATTTTGGGGTTGACTAGTTCTAATTGAACTGGTTTGTTGATTATTTCCATTTCTTTGATTCCTGTTTTGGTTGCTTCTATAATTGTTTCTATTCTGGTTAGACCGTTGATTATTTTGCCATCTTGTGTTTTGATTATGTGAACGGTAGTGCATCAGACTGTGTTGTTGTGGATTATCGATGCTTGATGCTAATTTAACTGCGTCAATTAATTTTGTTGGTTGTGCTGCAATTACCACGGATCTAAATGGTTCTGATAAGCCATTTTTAAAAGTGTTTAATCCAGTTTCATCATTTATGGATAATATAACTGCTCTGTTCTGTTCTCCTCGTTCAGTTATCTGAATATCATTTAGAGTTGCTATCAGGGATTCTATTTTGGAAGCATATGAGTTTATGCTCATATTACCTTGGTATAATCTTGAAAGTTCACCTTGAATATGTGCTGTATTTTTCTTTGGTTTATATGCGTCATGTAATATTTGTTTCAACGCTATAAGTGTGGATGGGTTTACAACAGTTAAAATTCTGTTTTTAACTTTCTCAGTTATTCGGGTTGCTAGGACAAATTTAATCAAGGATTCTCTATCGACTCCTTCTTTAAGGGTGTCATGATAAAATTCTATCATGCCAAGAAAAGTAGATAGTGATTGTTGTTCACCACTGAATTGGGGTATTATTTTTGAAGCTGTCGAAATATCAAAACTAGCCATGTCTGCTTTTTGTTTGAGATATTTTTCAATATTATTTTTTAGATTACTAAATGCTTTTTTATAAGTTTCTAAATCAGATTCTTTTATTAGAGGTAAATATTTTAACCAGATATTTTCTAATTCTTCCTTTGTTTTCTCTATAAATTCCCTAGAATATAACCTATTGGGGTTTTTCTTAAGCTTTTCTAATATTTGTTTAGCTTCAGTGAATTCCATATATATTTTTATTTATAGTTCATAAAGTAAAAATTTTTGAAGTACATTCTCTTATGTTTATGACCTTCTAGTCTTATTAGTGAATAAAATATAATTAGATTTATTACCATTTTGGTTGAAATTGTTATATATGTTTTAGTGTACATTAAATAAAATTACTTATTATATATTTTTTTTTTTAAAGATTTTTAATTAATCGATTTACATAATTAATTAATTTAATGTGTTTTCTATCTAAATGTCTGCTTAATCTTCTACTTGTTTGGTAACTTTTACCACAAACAAAACAATTAAAGTTATTCATATTTATAAAAAAAAAATTTTTTTTTAAAAACATATATATATTTTTTTTTTTTTATTAAGCAAATTTAAACCATGTTATTGCTTAAAATAACATGTCTTTTGACATATTTTTTATAATGATTGTTTACTTTGGATAGTACTAAATACAACAATAAAATACATATAAAATACAAAATTGTTTTAGAATCAGCTAACTCGTTGCTGCTGTTATTACTGTTGTTATTGTTGTTGTTGTTGGTGTTGTTTATCACCTCTTCCTTGGTGGGTTGACTGCCCATTCCTTGTCTCTCTTATTTTTCTTTTTATTGACAGTTGGTCTTCTGACGATGTGGCAAGATTCAATTCTCTATATAGGACTGCTATTAGTTTTCTTTTATTGTATTGCTTTCCGCCCCTTTTTCTTTTAGGTTTTATTGGTGTCTTCGGTACTGGTGTTGCTTGTGGCTTCTGCTGCCTCGCTTTATACTGCTTGATTGTTAACGGCTTAGGTCCAGCTGTCTTGTCCACCGGTATGTATTTTGGAGCTTCTATTGGAAGACCATTTATACATTGAGGGATGTACTCTTCAACGTCATCAAATACATTCAGAAATTTTTCCCAAACTTGGGAAATATTTTTAGATTCCTCAAGTAAAGACATACAAAATTGACGTATGTTGTTTTGGGAGAAAATATAATATAATAATTTTTTTGAGAGAATTTAGATCCTAGAACTTCCCTTTTTTTTTTCTTTTGGCTTGACTTCGATCAGATTCGAGTGGTCAGGATCGCCATG
>NC_051846.1:70822179-70865394 GCF_002237135.1 Teleopsis dalmanni | reverse complement strand
AAGCAACATTCATCATTTAACAGCCACAAGTCAGTGGCGCCACGTCAGTTCGGAACACAATCCAGCTGACATTTTATCAAGAGGCCTTGCACCCCATAAACTACAGTCATCAAGTATGTGGTTTTATGGACCTATGTTCCTGCATGGTCGGGAAGAACTGTGGCCTTCAAAACCATCATCAGCGCTAAAATCCGAAACCCTCATTGATCCTGAACGAAAGAAGGAAACTCCAGTATCTATATTATCTGTTGTTGAAGACACAGCAAATCCTGGAGAGTTCATATACTCAATACGACACAATAACTCATTTGGAAGACTTCAACGGATATTATCGTATATATTAAGAATCGTAAAAAGAACCAGAAGAAAACAAAAAGATCATTCAAGCAATTTTTTGACTCCAGATAATCTAGATGCAGCACATCAGGTCATCATCAAAAGTATTCAATATGCAGAATTTAAAAATGAAATCAAAATTATGAAATCTGATGGAAGAATAAATAAGTCCAGTGCATTGGCATCACTGGCACCTTTTATTGATAATACGGGCATCATAAGAGTTGGTGGACGTTTGGATGCAGCCTCATTATCGTATGACGCCAAACATCCTATGTTGTTGCCTTATAACGACCCCATTGTCAAATTAATAATGGAACAAGTCCATAAGAAATACATGCACTGTGGTCCGCAGTCTCTCCTAGCTAACATGCGTCAACAATACTGGCCAATTAAAGGCAAATTGATGGCAAGGTCAGTAGTACAACATTGTGTACGTTGTACTAAAGTAAGACCACGATTTTATGAACAACTGATGGGTAATTTGCCAGCGACAAGAGTACAACCTGGGCGACCATTCCTCACCACTGGAGTAGACTTTTGCGGACCCTTTTGGATACATTACAGAATCCGAGGCAAGAAACCACACAAGGCATACATTGCTGTGTACTGTTGTTTTACAACTAAGGCAGTTCACCTCGAAGTAGTTAGCGATTTAACCACAGATGCATTCATCGGATCGCTGAAACGTTTTATTGCTCGAAGAGGACACTGCAAAAATTTGTTTTGTGACAATGCCACAAATTTCGTGGGAGCAAGCAATCAATTACTTGAACTTGCAGACTCAATTCAAACAAGCAAGGCACAAGAGAAGATAATTAACGAATGTAATGAAAGAGGAATAACATTTAAATTTATACCTCCTCGTGCACCGCACTTCGGTGGACTGTGGGAAGCAGCAGTCAAATCAGCAAAACACTTATTGATACGAAGTACTAAGACGACTTCACTAACATATGAGGAACTAGAGACTGTGGTATTAGAAGTCGAAGCAATACTGAACTCTCGACCATTGACACCTATGTCGAGTAATCCGAATGACTTGTCAGCACTAACACCTGGTCATTTCTTAATCGGAGAACCACTCACAGCAATGGCAGATGCAAAGGCTCAATCAGGAAATATAAATCTGGTGACAAGGTGGAAATTAGTTTCTCGCCTCAAATTGGACTTTTGGGAACGTTGGAAAACCGAGTACCTCACTGAACTACAATGTCGACACAAATGGAAAGCAGCCAATCCAAATATAAAAGAAGGTACCCTTGTAATCATCAAGGAAGATAATGTTCCTACATTAAAATGGCCGCTTGGACGTATTTCAAAAGTATATAAGGGAGATGACGGTCTTGTTCGCGTGGTCGATGTTAGAATGGCATCAGGAACTCTAAGACGTCCTTTGACAAGACTAGCGCCTCTGTTTCCAGCCGATGAACAATCTCCTGTTTCTGATGAACAATTTTCAAAAAGTTTTACAAAAGCGAATTCGAAAACACCACACGAAGGCGCAGATCAAGACGAGCCACCTAAAAAGTATTCACGGCCAATGTCTAATTCATTACTGTGCACAATGTTATTATCTCTATTATTCTTGCCATTAGTATTAGGGAATTCAGTGAATGTAACACGTTTCGACAATAATTTAGGAATATACTTTGACCATTGGCTTGATGAAAGTAGCAACGGCAGAATGGAAAATGATTGTTTACTATGATCTTCATCCATATTGGACCGAAATGGACTCCTTCAAAAACGGGACTAAAACTATCAAACGTTTATGTTCAGAATTGCAAGCACATACAGCATGTACTTCTCTCTATACTCATTTTAAACATGTAAGAGATGAATTGTTGCAAGACCAAACATTATTATATAAAAGCCGGAACAAGCGAGCTGCAATTAACATAGTAGGAAATATTGCACACACCTTATTCGGAGTGCTTGATTCAGACTACGCTGAGAGCATGTCTGACACAATAAACCAACTTAACAGTAGAGATGATTATGCAATGCAGTTAATTCATAATCAAACATCTATTATAGATTCCACAATAAATATAATCAAACGAGATGAAGTTACCATGCAGTCCCGAATGAATCATTTGCAAAAGCAGGTTGATGAGTTTCTGAATAGAATTGGAACTACAACAGAACAAATACATGTCACTCAATTACTACTTTCATTATCTGCAGAACTCACATTAATGGTATCCAATCTTCAACACATCCAGTCGGAGATAATTGATGTGCTTACAGATACACATCATGGGAAAATCAGTCCACTGCTATTAACTCCTGATCAATTAACAAAGGAGATTAACAGAATCAAAGGCCACTTACCATCACCGCGTACACTACCGTTCACAGAAGACAATTTGACCGATTTTTACAAGCTAATGAAAGTGAAGTCAACAATTAAAAATCAGCATGTATTATTTTTAATACAACTACCACTGCTAGACAAGCAGCAATTTGAATTGTTCAAGACAACACCGATACCGGTTGTAATAAACAAAACCATGATAATTATCAAAACTGAAGTGGAGTACTTGGCAACCAACACTGTTCGAGATCAGTACATTCCATTTGATGACCATGAGTTACGGGAATGTTTTTTAACCAAGGATAATATATACCTTTGCGCTAATAAACAAACAAGACTAGGTATAGCATCATCGGTACATTCATGTGAAATTAATCTATTTAATGGTAATCAGTCAACAACATGCAATATAATAAAACTTCAAGGAAATATTGCATTGAAACAACTACACAACCCGAACCAGTGGCTATACGCAACAAAACTTGAAACATTGATGTCAGCTAGTTGTGAGACCTACTTGAGTCAGTTCTCACTGAAAGGATCCGGAATGCTTACATTTGGACCTACGTGCATCATTAAAAACGCAGAAATAACCATACATGGCCACTATTTTATCTCCAGCATTGTATCCACGTCATTTCCACGATTTGGAAATTTATCAACAGTTGTACACATTAATGAGATGCAGAAAATCTTCAATACAACACCAAATGATGTAAAAACACAACTCAAAGAACTCACAGAATTGCAAGACCGGCTAACTAAGGAAAACTTGACATATCTTCCCTCTAGAGTGCGATTAAACAGTATTCATCATCATACGATAAGTTATTTGGCGTTGTTAATTTCTATAACAATAATCATAATCATTACTTGGAAAACCAAACATAACAGATGTCAGAAACACACAATAAGCGAAATTTCAACACGAGGAAATGATATGCAGAATGCAGAATTACGTCAACAAAATTTGGACTTCACTGTGACCACAACCTAGGACAAGTTGAGTTGGCACTCAACGGCGGGGAGAATGTTTATGTTTGCATTTAATATTATTTTATATTTTTGTTTTTTATGTTATTTGTTTACATGTGTTTACATATTATTTGGGCCAACACTGCGACCAGTCATTGACCAACGAAAAGTGCAATTTTGCATTATCAGCTTTTCTTGTTGGTCAATGCACTGAAGAAAGTGTGTAATATGTTGGCCTATAATTATGTCAGCACAGCGTAGGCAAATTTATTTATTTGTGAATTATGCATTAATATTTATTGTTAATTAATGCATAATTTAATAGCTTTTTTATAAAATAATTTTGTATAAATATAAGAAATAATTTTAATAAAGTTCAGAAGGAAAAGAAAAATCAATTATAACTTTCTTACTTTCTCGCATCGATTAGTTTGGGTTTCAAGTGCTCAAACTAATCAACATAGAAAATACAAATAGTTTGGGTTACAAGTGCTCAAACTACTTTACACATAAAAATTGGCTACCAAGCTAACACAGATTAAGGATCTGGGTTAGCACCAAGTAGCGTACACCCTTTTTTCCACACTTATTACTCACAGCTTTTCTAAACTTACAATTTTGTCGCCTATGTGAAGATCCACAACCTGAGCATGATTTTGGCATGATTTTTTGTTGAGCTTTTTGCTTTTCACTATATTTGTTGGTTTTATTCATTATTTTAGTTTTGACGACGTTTACTTCTCCTTCGTTGATTACTTTATCTTTAATTTTGTTAATTGTTTTCTCCGTCGCTTCAAAAGCTTCAGCAATGAGCATCACCTCAGAGAGTGGTGGATTAGATTTTTGCAGTGCATTTACACGAACAACATCATGTGGAGTGTGTACAATCACTTTGTCTCGTATCATTTCTTCTGTATAATCATGTCCACATTTTGGCGCGCTGCAAATAAATTTGCACTCACGAGCGATTTTTCGTAAATCCGTTATCCATTCTCTGTAAGTCTGGCTTGTAGACATTGTTGTTTTGT
Organism: Teleopsis dalmanni; assembly: GCF_002237135.1. NCBI lineage: Eukaryota > Metazoa > Arthropoda > Insecta > Diptera > Diopsidae > Teleopsis > Teleopsis dalmanni. The sequence continues at coordinate 70,860,735 of NC_051846.1, read as the reverse complement.
GGAACTCATGTCTGGCAGCAACTACATGTGTTTTAGATTGAAAAAATTCGGTTAAGAATTGCGTCAAGTCTTCGAATGTATTGCTTTTCATTTCACTACCACCAAAATTGCTGTGTAATATATCATATGTTTCTGTGCCTACCCAGGTCAGAAAAAATGACTTAAATCTCTCCTTTTTTACGGAATAAGCCGAAAAATGTTGATGCAGTTGCTCCAGATATGTCTCCCACTTATGCAATTGCTTATTAAAAGCATGAAATGCAGGCACATTAACACTCTGTCCATCTGCAGTCTGTTGTAATAAAATTTGTTTGAAGAATGCTCGCTGATCCTCCAGCATTTTATTTGTAGACTCTTGTTGCTGTTTAAGCAATTCCTTTAAAGCAGCTACGTCCATTTTAGGTAATTTTTTTTTTTATAATCCTCGTCGCCACTGTTTTGTTTGAGTTATCTTAATCAACTAACTTTATTTTTTTACATTATACAATATTTACTTAAACTACTTATAGGCTAGAGTTTCCAACTTTATATATTTAAAATAATTATTAATATTGTTGAATATGACAGGTAGGAATACATTTTTTTTTGGGAAGATATTTTTATTATATAGAAATATAATAAATAAATATAATACAAGAAAATATTGCTAAATAAATGTATTTCTATTAGAAATATATTGTTTCCGGGTGTTCATGTAAATTGACGTGAATTATTTCGTTGTTTTTTTTTTTTGTGTGAGGGCTTAATGTGTAAAAGTTTCATCGGTTGTCTATTAATTTGTTGTGGTTGCTATTTTTGTGAAATATTTAGTTTTTACTGTGAACGTCAACAATGAACAGTGTCGGTATGTAAATGCAAACATTTAGAATTTTTTTTTCATACTCGTCAGTACATTGTATCAGTTGACGTTAAATACAGTTTGTTTTGTTTTTATTTTTATTGTAAATGTGAGTGACTGAGTTTTGCAACTCTAAGTTTATAGCGAAGCGAAAAGTATTCACAAAGGAAATATATTTTTTCAAGTAAATGCAGATTGAAAGAAATAAAATAATTTTTTTTTTACTAAAATTTTTAAAAAAAAAAAATTTGTAGTTGGTTGTATTTTTCATAATCTAATTAAATTAAACATTGGTACGTGTATTTATATATGTTACACGTACAAAGAATAATTTTTTTTTAACTTGTGAAATATATGATATACACGAGTTATATTCTATGTATAAAATGAGAATTTCAGCATTTTTAGAAAGATTTACTTTTGAATGAATGTTAGAAATACTTAAATTATTTATTAAGATTTTTTTTTTTTTATGATCTTTGTCAAACTGAATATTTTTATATATTCAGAGAGTTTTATATATGATTGTATGTAAAGTGAAAACTTAAACATTAATTATATTAGATTTTTGTAATAATTTTGGGATAATTTGTGATTATGCCATTAGTATAAAAATAAAATAACTCAAGTCAGAATATTTAAAAGGTTGAGATCGTAGATATTACAATCAATAAACAAATAGTTACATTAAGTCCTAAAGTTATTGTTTTTGATTTTGATTTTAAATACATTTTTTTTTAATTTTCTGAAGAATAATTACAATTTGTGTTTAAGATGCAATGGAATTGTAATTTTACAACGTAATTAATTTAATATATATTTAAAAATGAATATTGTCACTGCGTAATTACGAATGAAATTTTTATATCGTAATTTAATTAAAATGAAAATAAAATATCAATAATGCATTCTCATTGGCCCTGTATGCAGCCAACTGGTACATTTGAATTTCTGTGTGAGATCTGTCAGATCGATTTTTAATAAACTTAAAACATATTGCATTCAATTAATATTAATTTTTTTTTTTGGGTTTTTATACACACTAAACATATATTTTGTGTATATATATAAATATATTCTTATGTATTTGTATATTTTGACGTTACTTCAAAACCGTTACAAAAACTTAAAAACAAATTTAAATAGATACTTTTTATTTGGACAATAAACAAATTTGACATTATAATCCAAAAATGCCTTTTACTAGAGCAAACTTTAAATAAAAATACTTAAAATAAATGTTCTTCTTGCAATTAAAAATTATATATAAAATTCTATATTATGTGCACATTGGCTCATAAGTAAAAAAAAAAAATAATAATAAATAGTGCTCATAATAAGGAAATCATTTAAGATAGACTAAAACATTAGGTAAAGTGAACGGTTTTAAATATTGCCAAAATAAAACAAGAAAAACAAAAAATAGAAAAGAAAAAATACTATTATTTATAATGGAGCATAATATTTGCATTTAATTATTTTTTTTATGGTTTCTGATCTACCTTGTTTTTCTTTCTGTTTCATCGTTTTTTTTTCAGTTTAATTTTAATACGTTTATTTGTTATATTTTTTTCGTTTATTATAATATGTGTATAATCATCATAAATTCTCCCATCATACTTTATCATTTAAGTCTGGATTCTGGGATAACGTAAATAAAAATCGTCGTTGCATGCGCACATTTTCGCATTTTATAATAAAATTTGTTTTTTAAACTTTTATTTATTTAGATTTCATATTATTTTCAAACTATTCGTATTTTTATTTGCTTCAAATTGTATGTCGGTTGGCATGCGCTGAAGTCCATTTGTTGAATCTTTTTATTCACTGGGAAGTCGTTTCTTTTTATCTTGTTTATCGACTTGAAGTCAAGAATGGAATCTAATAATGTTGTCTCTAGTTTCTATTAAACTATTTATAGCTGGTTACCGGAACCAAGTTTCGTAAAAACAGCTATTATCAACATTATCTGATTTTAACTCAAATATAACATTGTTCGAAGATAAAGTCTTATATTTTTTTTTTTATAACATTGTTCGCAGATAAAGTCTTTTTTTTTTATATGACATTGTTCGAAGATAAAGTCTTATATTTTTATATGACATTGTTCGAAGATAAAGTCTTATATTTTTAAATAACATTGTTCGAAGATAAAGTCTTATATTTTTATATGATATTGTTCGAAGATAAAGTCTTATATTTTTATATGACATTGTTCGAAGATAAAGTCTTATATTCTTATATGACATTGTTCGAAGATAAAGTCTTATATTTTTATATAACATTGTTCCAAGATAAAGTCTTATATTTTTATATAACATTGTTCGAAGATAAAGTCTTATATTTTTATTAAATATCCTCATTGACAAGTCTCTCTCAAAGTAGTACATCCATTGTACCAATATCAATTATAAAAACTTAAATTTTCTAGATTTTCAATATGTGTAATATAACCAGCTATTGTTGAACTTTCTATCAACATGGTTATATAACGCAATTGTTTTTAGTTTAGAATCATATACAGCTTGGGTATTTCGTTTTATTGTTTTTATTTTTTCTTTCTGTTGAATCCTTTATTCCCTGGGAAGTCGTTCTTTTTATCTCATTTATCGACTAGAAGTCATGAATAATGATGTTGTTTTTAATTTCTAATTAAATAATTATAGCTGTTTTTACTAGAATCAAGTTTCGTAAAAATAGCTCTTGTCATCACATTATCTGATTTTAGCCCAAATATAATATTGTTTGGAAGTAAAGTTTTATATTTGATTAGATTTCCTCGTTGGCAAGTTGTTCTGAAAGTAGTACATCGGTTGTACCAGGATCAATATTATAAGAATTTAAATCTTCCAGTTTCTCAATAGGTGTAAGATAATCAGATATTATTGAACCTTCCATATACATTTTTTTTTGTTTTTGTACACATAAGTTAGCGCTGCTACCTACCTAACAATTACATTGTTGGTATTGTTATCAATAGTTTCTGTCTCAATAACAATTGTTTTAACCGTTTCACGGTTATAACGCAACTGTTGTTAGTTTAGAAATAACCACAGCCTTTCCACGACATGCGCGTCTCTTTTGTAATAATATTGTATATAATCACGAATCTCCGTTAATTTTAATTAACATTGGATTTTCTTAAACCATTCATTATTTCAGTGATAGTCGTGACACATTTGTTGGAAAGGGTTTTATTGATTTTTTATTAAAATTGCAAAATTATTCCGTAAGTACTTGGAAATACGCAATTTTTGTAATGCTTATTGCTAAATGTTTTAAAATAGGTGGGAAGAAAAATATTGAGTTACCATTTTTGGTGATATCAGATCAGTTTAGGAGTTTCCCCACAAGCACTGATGCTTTTCCTTTTTTCAAACTTATTTGATTCCTAATAATGTTATTAGTTTAGAATTGATCTGTTTAATGTGGCTAGGATAAATGGCTAGGAACATTAGTTTATAACCGATTCAAATATATTTTAATCATAAGCTGTTGTATGAAATTTTTAAGGGTTAATGAATAAACTGCAAGATTTTTTTTATTATATTACACGTAGATAATAAAGATTGAAACAACAAAGATTTAAAGTAATTTAAATATATACCTGTATGTGTATTACTTTATTGTGGTTTTCCTTTATTATTTAGTAAATTGTTAATTATATCTCAAAATATGGAATGTCGCCATATTTTGAAACATTAATATTGTCAGTTAATATATATAATCTATATATTGGTTTTGGTCGTGGGGAATACGAGTACCATTCGGTAATTACCGAGTAAACAAGCAGCGGAATCACTGCTGCTGTATTTTTGCTTTATTCATTGTTTCCTTTTCGCTGTTTGTTTATCAACTTTGGGTATTTTATACTGGGAAGTCGTTTTACTAACGTTTTTATTAACTTGGGATCAAGAATGTGAATTGGTCTTAAAGGTATAATAAACATATATGGTATATTTATTTAAATCATATAAATAATAATTCAATATTTAATTGTAAATTTTCGAATTATACGGGTTATACGGTTTTTTCGAACGATATAAAAGAATTATATATTTATTTAAAACATACGAAGTTAATTCAGTATAAAATTTTTTTTTTCTCTCGCATTCTCCCTTTTTGATTATTGAATCAGTGGAATGGTTTTGTGGTTTTGAGCTAATCACTAGATTTACATCATAATAATACCTAATTACTGGTTTCAAGTAATCAGTTGATAACTAGATTCGATTATTCAGTTGTTGGAGGATATTCGAATATTAAGCTTGATTATTATTTTTGAATATTTAGGTTTCCAATTACACAAATTTTTTTTTTACAAATCTGGTCTTCAGTGGTCTTAAGCGTTGAAGAATTATTCGAATTCGGATCGCTATTACTAGTATATAGTAATACGGATAGATGGATGACGCTCAATCAAGAGCGGAGGAGTTAGTGCAAGAGATCCATGAGTTTTGTACATTCATCGCCTCCATCCAGGTACATGCGTAGCGGAAATTAGGTTCTTTACAACAGAACAAGGAATTTATTCAAATACATAAGGACACCATAAAATCGAGACGTTTGTCACAACTAGCGGAGATAACGTATCTATTGGATTTAATCGAGGAAGTGGAGGATATTAAATCGGACGAACAACGAAAAGAGCATATACAGCTGCAGGAGGCTAAGATCGGATTAGAAGTACAGTGTACAAGGTTTAGGAAAAGACAAGAGGAGTTGACTGAACTTTTAGGAACAGCGGAAGAGGAGAACGAACGCCTTATTCAGAGTCTTAGAAATCAAGGCAAGTCGGAGAAGAAAATTTCGGAGCAGTTAACGGAAAGCGGTAAATTAGTGGAACAGGATTATTGAAACGTTGAAGGTGCAATTGGAAAACACGAGGAGAGAGCTGGACACATTTAACAGACCTGCAACTTCGAGCGTGGATACATTGCAACCGCCAGTAACGCAAACTGGGGTGATTCAAGAATTAACAACAACAAATCTAACGAACTCCAATATGGCAAAAGTAACGGCGATAATGAACTCAGTGAATAACATCTGTCCGATATTCACAGGAGGAGAAGGACCTGTTGTGTAGTCCTGTGTGTGTAGGAGGTGATATGTTAACATGAGTAATAAAATGAACAACATGATATTACCTCGCATGTCCCACGTTGTCCAGGCAGTCTCCGTGCAGCACCTGCTTCTTTCACTGTGGTTCCTTTTGTAAAGTGGGCATGCACTTCATCATTCAAATTCGCGGCAGTAATATTGTGGCGCACCGTTTACACATTTTTTTATTTTTATTTTATTTTTCTTATATTAATTAAAATTAGCCTGTGCATTGCACTCACAGCAAAATGCCAAAATATGCGAGAAAAAAAAGAAAAGAAAGCTTTTGTACATTTTTTTTCTTTTGATGTTTTTTTGATCAAGAGTCGCGGCGAAAAGTTTTAGGCAAAATTAGGAGTTAAAATGATCAATGCTGCCAGAGCAATGTACAATAGTAATATTAATAAAATTATAAGAAATGATGCCAATGTTTTGGAAAATTCGGAATGTATAAAAATGATAAATCACCGTATTAACTAGTACTTTTTGGAAAAACGGTTGAAAGGAAAGGCACCAGTATTAAACGAGTAACAGGAGTGTCTACGGAAAAGATTCAGGATATAAAAGGAGATATTTGGTGATAAAGCCTTCTTCTTTTTGATGGTTTGTTGCTTCGATGTGATCGTTTTTTTTTAAGAAATCACAGAAATTAATAATATTTTAAAAGATAAAAAAAAAGTGACTTTAATAAGTTTATTAAGCTTGGAATAAATCGCTAGCAAAAGAAATGAAAACGAAAAGTCTCAGAAATTATAAATATTAAAAAAAAAAAAAAAGAAATGACTGAAAAGTTTTTTATTTTTGAAATTCAAGAGTTGCGAGTAAATTAAGATTTGTGTTTAATTGCAAATAAGAAATCTCTAAAGTTATAAATGCTAAAAAAAAGACTAAAAAAAAATTTTCGGTTACAATATTTTGGTGAAATTTCTGACCGAGCCAAGTGAGTGACAGAGCTTGTAATTCATATTCCATGGGCGAATTGACCAGATCAACAGCAGTGGATTCCCATCAAAAGCAGCAAGTATATGGTTAAGTAACCCCCCCACAACTACATCAAATGGCGGCTGTAAGCTAACCTATTTGTAAGCGGAGAGTACAGGATTTAATATTTTACTTGTCGCGAAACCCACTGGAGGTGTCCAGAGAAAAAAAAAACCTTTTTAGTTTTTTGATGTGCTTAATGTCAATTTTTTTTTTTGTTTAATTTATTATATTTTGTTATTTGAATTAGTTTTTTTTACGCTTTAATTTAAAAAAAAATTTTTTTTTACCTCATTTATTTTTTTTAAAATAAAAAGACCTTTTGGTTAACTTGAATTTTCTATTAGTGTCATTTGTATATAAAAGAATTTTTTGTTTTTTTTACATGAAATTCATTTATTAAGAAATTGTACACCTTGTAAAAAAGAAAGAAAAAAAAAATCTTTCTACCAATGCATCAGGTGTCTGGTTTTGTTTATTTTTAAATTTTTATATACATATGTATATATATGTAGATTTTTTTTAAATTTGACTTACTAGGTACTCCAACAACATGAAGTGACGTCATTTCGTCGATGAGGGTAAGTGCCTATTTACAAAATTGCTTGATTTATAAATAAATAAAAGAAAAAAAAAAGGTAGAAAAACAAAAGCCACCAAACTGATGTGCAGTAGATTTTTTTTCTTTTTTTTTTTAATTATTTTTTTTTATTATTATTGTATATTTTATTTATACACATAGTATTTGAATTTTATTTCGATACATATATATATTTATATATACATTTATTGAGAATTTTTTTTTTTTTAAGATAATTATTTGAATGATAGTTAACTGAATAATCCGAATAAAAGAATTGTTATTTAAAATTATATATATTGATATTAAGAATTGTTATTTAAAATTATATATTGAACGCTTTTAAATAAATACATATATATAAAAAAAAAACACATAATAGAAGGATTATATGCTAGGTCTTTATATTACGGAAAGGTGAGAGGGTTTGTCTCTGTTTCTTCTAATTTTCTATAGTTACTGATCAATCCAACATGATGTCTGGCTAGGAATATATTAAGCTCAAAAGGGTAGTACAAGGACATGTTATGAGGTGTGTATAGGAGTAGAATGAAATAGACTGCTTATGAAGATAGAACAGTTGACAGGACTGAAAGACTTAGAAAAATGACTAAATAGAATTATATAGAATTTGTCAATGGCACGATATTTTTTTTTGTTTGTTGTCAGCAGGTGGCTAATAGTTGCCAAGAACATATACCCAAAAACGACGAGCATACCGGGCCTGCCAGCGTGCCATGCTAGGCTTCAAGAACCACCATAAATACAACATGGCTGACACAACAGACCGGAGCTAGCGGCAGAGGTAGAAAGATTCGTAGAAGGATGCAAACTAGTGGAGCAGGAGTGGGGAACTGAAGTGAATTCAGATAATACTCCCAACATTATCCGCTGTTTGAAGCAGCGTCTCCGTGGGCCAGTGTATTCCAAGATAGGGAGACGAGATTTTGCCACAATCAATGAGTTCTGCGAGTATATCCAGCGGAGTTTTTACAAGAGGAACACTCTAGAGCAAGTTCGCACAAAGATGGCCAATATAACCCAGGGAATTGCAGAATCTGCCAGTAATTATGGCAGCAGAATGGAAGGTTTGCTGTCGGATGGATTGGAGATAATACACACCAGTTGGGGAGAGTTAGATAGGAAGGGTTTGTTAACGGATCTAAGAATTCTAGCGTCCAAAAGCTTCATCAAGGGTTTAAGAAATGACGCAACCAGGGAATCGTTAATTGATTATGATTATCTTGAGTTAGATGGTCTAATTAAAATGGCGGAGAAGAGACAAGAATACAAGCAGGGCCATCAAGTCAATTTCAACCAAGCTGAGCCAGAACATAGGAAGCCAATAGATGATCAATTGATTTGTACTTTCTGTAGGAAGAAAGGCCACGTAAGAGATGAGTGTCGTCAACGAAAAAATACGCCGTACTGCATCAACTGCTGTGACTACGGACATGAAGTAGGGCCGAAATGTGCTAATAGAGGCGCACACAGCGTAAAAACTTGCGGTTTCTGTAAAAGATTTGGACATGAGAAAGAGCGTTGCTTTAAAAGATTACAAACTGTGTTCTGCAAGCAGTGCCAAATTAAAGGTCATGAAGAGAATCAGTTTTGTATACAGAAGGCGCAACAAGTCGCGCGACCTCAGAGAGAGGGCAGAAATTATCAAAATACTACTTCGTCGAATCCGTCAAATTACACAACTCGTAATTCTAGTTCGAGTCAAGAGCAAAACCGAGGCCCTAATCAATTCGAAAGAAGATTTTCAAATCAATTCTCACAGTACAGACGTGAATATCGGCAGCCACAACCTCGTATATTCGAGAACAGGTCTCCAAACGGCTACACGTCCTCCAATGCATTCATACCACAAGGAATACGAGACCCCGAGATACGACGGGGAACAATGTCTACAAATCAGGGAAACTAAAGCCGGCCCAACCCATGCCAAAGGGTTGGACAGCCGACGAACAAACCATAAATAGTTGGCATAGGGTAGGCGAAAATACAGCTGATACCCATAATGAATGCGATATTTCATGCATTTCAGTAGAGGAGCTAATCTCTCCGGGGAAGAATTTAATACACAAAGTGGATAACAGTTTACTCACCTCAGATACTTCAGTTGAGTTAAATAAGGGGGAGATGGGAACCTCTAAAATAACTTATAATATAATCGAAACGTCAATCGTAAAACGTTTTAAGAACATCACAAAGAAGGTAGCATTTGTAGAAAAACCACAGATTTACTATTACGACCCTACACTTCAGTACAAAAATGAAACTTACGAGGAACATAAGGGTTTGCTAAAGGAATCTGTGACACAATTAATACAATCATTAGTGGCTTTATTTCTAATGCTAATGTTAAACCTAATAGCAAAATTACGAAAATTATTTACTTTGCACCAAATTTCCCGGAATCAAGATTATAGCCAGGTCACAGACGTCTGTTGTGGTACAACGGAGGGAGACCGTGATGATGCTTTCATTATTTACCCTTGCAATCAAGCAATCAACGAGCGTTTATTACTCTTGTTAGACTCAGGGGCCGACACCAGTCTGATCAATCCTGAATCCCTGAATAGAAAAATAAATCTAGATCAAAGTGATACTAAACAATTGATTGGTGCATTCGGAGGAAAGACTCATACATTAGGGTCCGTGGTAATTCATCACAAGGACATACCTGGACTAAATTTTTGAATTTTAATTTGCAGTGGTTCCTGATATGTTTGCTAATCTCATTAAAGCTACACGGAGGTTTAGCTAATTTGACGATTCAACGTTTGAGTAGCGATTTGGGATATGCAGAAGTAAATATGGGACCGGTGAGAATCGTTAGTAAATACGATTAGATAATTCACATGGTAAATGTGCATGGATTACGTGCGCTACTTGACCATTTTAAACAAACTCTGGGCCATATGGAGGTAAATAGCTACACTTCTATTGCAGAAGAGGAATTGAAGTCGATAGAAAGGACCATTAATAACCTGGTAGAAACGAGACAGAGAAGAGGACTGTTTAATGCTGTTGGTAATCTACAAAATTGGCTTTATGGAACAATGACGGATGATGACCGTCAGAACATCGACGAGCATTTGAGGGTGATTGATAACAATAATCACAATCTCATTAAAAATACAAATCAGCAGGTCGTTAAAGCATGCTTTGGAGGCGGACAGAAAAGTAATACTAGAGAAGTTGTTAGAAATAGGAGAAAGTAACAAGCAGCGGGTCCAAGAAGTCCTCACGATTGCTTTACTTTTCCGATTAAATATATTCAAAGGAAAAGTACAACAGCTAGCAACAACTTCAGCGGCGGCAAAAAAGGGGTTGTTTCTACCAGAAATCCTCACGGTAATAGAATCAGAAAAATTACAGATAAACTTGGAAAAATTGCAAGGAATTAGAACCGGGGCTACTAACTGGGATAACGGAGAGCTAAGTGTAATAATTAAAGTACCGTCGAAGTTCATGACGGTGGACAAGGTATTGGTAGTACCGATACCCAATAAACAACAACTCCAAATAGTAGCAGGATCAGTCATTATTTGAACTGGAAAGGAGTAAACACTGTCTGTTCAGGGGACATTGCCAATCCATAATGATGAACAGCAGCTCAATAATAGAGCTCAGTGGTAGTATGATTATCATAGTAAATGGACGAAACGATACCCTAACAAACACATGTGAAAAGAAGAATGTGACATTGACCGGTCACTACATCATAAATTTTTCGAATTGTTCTGTAACTATTTGTCTGTATACAGACAAAGGTATTTGAAAATAAGGTGATGCGATGGGAACAAGTGTGGGTAATTCCGATGTTTGAGAAGACACTGAGTACGGAACGGATTCCTACGTTCGAGGAAGTGGTGTTTAATCAACAAGAAAACATCAATAAAATACAGGAATTACATTACCATAAAATAGCTACAACATCAATAGGGGCCATTTCAATAGGAATAATCATTGGGTTATCAGTGATTGTATTCATACTATGCAAAAGACAAGGCGGGATTCGGGTAAAAATTTCACAGAGTGGGACCACTAACTCTCCACCAATTAGGTCTTTTCCGAGCATTCGTTCGGTGATAAGGAAATAACCGGCACGGGATGATTCGGTACTACAGGCCGATGGCAGTAGTGAGAAACGAAATGCCTAACCCACGGTCTAGTTTTTTTTTAGGGCCTTTTATTTTTATTTTCCCTTTTCTTTTTAGTACATCATAGATGAAAGTTTACACTTTTGTAGCTGGTAACGCTGGGGAGTGGTAATCATGAAAACATAGAAACTAATTTAAATCTGAGTGAGTTACAGATGACCGGCGCAATATTGGGTTAAAGCCATTAATTGAGATATTATTATAGAAAAACAAAAATCTAAAATTTAATACGTTTTTTTTGTTACTATAGATCTACAGATAAGCGATTAAAAGGGGACGCCCTGTACAAAGCTGATGTCAAAAAATGCCACCAATACCTTAATGTAAGAATTAGTAATAAATATATACATGTTAGGTATTGCAAATGCGTATATGCACAAGTAGATCAGTAATAAAAATACTTCCGAACATATGTACCAAGGCTTTTATGGTATTGTTACGGCAGGAAATTACTAAACGAAGCTTTGTTTAGTAATTAAATGCATAATAATATTTTAAGGGCAATATATCTACAGATGTCGAATGAAGTAGCAATTGTAATCAATTGGGGGAAAATAAAATTAAACAACTTGTGCATTATTATAAATACTTGTAAAATTTTTTTTTTCTCTCTCTCTTTCTCAATATAAAAAAAATATATATATTTTTAGCGTATATACATGTAATAAAATACAATTATTATATAAAAAAAATTTAATATTATTCAAAGTAATGTTTTAAAAAAAAAAACACAAAGAAAAGGTAATAGAAAAAAAAGAAAAACCCATGTTTGTAAACTCAGAATAAAAAAAAAGGGAGAGGAAAAAATATATTATATATACAAACAAAAAAGCAATGTAGTATACTGTTGAGAAAATGAGAAAATGAGAAATTTATTAAGATGTGGAATTTTTTTTTTTATATAAAAATAATTTATAATATTCAAGTTATAAAAACAAAATTATAAGAAAGACAATGAAAATATAAATTAAATAATTAAAATGTGCAATATGGTAAGACTTTTGTAAAATCAAAATATAAAAAAAAAAGATAAAAAGAAAAACCACTTGTAATATTATATAAATGATGTAAGGAAACTATTATATAAAAATTGTTAGATATATTATATATAGATATAACCAATAATTAGATATAAAAATAAGAAATTCAGTATACTATATGCTAGATAATACATTGAGTTACATATGTACATTGAAATGCATATGTATATTATATGAAAGAATGTAAAATGTAAAATTAAATGTTTTATAATTAACAAATAATATTATTATGATTTAAAATGATATTCATATTTAAATTATATAGAATATTAAATGTAACATTTTTATATTCAAAAGGTACAATATTTTTGTAAAAACAATATATTTTTAAAAAAAAATATTATAAACTACGGTTTTAAGGTAAATAAAGTTGTTTATATAAAATTAACACGTAGTAAACATATATAAAAAATACTACGAGAAGGAGAATAGAATGAATTAAATTTAAATTAAAATTAAATAAAAGCAAAACATATTTGTGTTAAGAATCATTAAGTTATATTGTTAACAATTATGGAATAAAAACAAAATGCATATAATAAATATGTGTTTATAGCTGTTTGTTAAATGTTTGACATCTTATAATTGTCTAAACGAACTATTTAAAATTTGTTGTGAACAATTGTGGCAATTAATATTTTATTAAGCATATATTATTACATTAATATAATTCCTGTTAGAATAATTGTAATGTATTATTAACATATTTATTTTTAATTTATACAACAAAAAGAAAAATAGTATTTAAAAAAAAGAAAAAAAAATCAAAACACACATATTAAAATGTGCAATATAATAAATACTTGTAAAATTAAGTGCAATATAAAGTAATTTTAAAGATTGACCAAACATTGTGGTTTCATAATAAGTCCTTATTGTAACAATTTTAAATTACAGTTAGATTAAATTTACATATATCTAATAATATGAAAAATTTTAATTTTTGTTATTTTCAATGAAAACCCACATATTTAAATGTGCAATATATTGAGTACTTGTAAAATTATGTTTTTAAAAAGAAAAAAAAAATATATAAATAATTGTAATAGAATGAAAAACAAAAAGTGTGAACGGATTATATATGCTGTCGTTATGCTTTCGCTAATATGTTATGTCACTATGTCACCAATGACGAAGAAGTCCTTTGAAGAGCGTCAACACTCCTCCACAAGGGGGAAGGGGTGTTATGGGCACATACACAATAGGGTGTGTGTTAAACGGTTTGACCGTCAATGGATAAAAATATAAGAATAGCCTTGCAGTAAGTCTCATGTTACGATGCGGTAGCATGGGACTTTGCAGAAGGCAATAGGCCCACAACGCGAGCGGTGAATGTGCTGACACTACAAAACGTGACCGGCAAACACGCTACTTTTGAAGCTAACGCAAAAGTACAGAAACTTTTGACTAGCAGTTGCTGTTAAAACTCGAGCGGTTGAGGATTTTGTTAATTGCTGTCGAATAATAAAAATTGATGAAGTTCAATGTAATCCTTTTAAAAGAACCTGATTTAGTTGGTGTCGGTTGGTCTAATAGAACATCGTGTGTGAGTAACCCTCGCATATTTCGTAACGTAAAAACGGTATGTGACAAGTAACAAATCAAGTGATGATCTTAACTCCTAAACCGAAACTTAATTGTGCACGAGTTTAGTAAAAGCTCCTGCGAGTGCGGTTAAACAAAGAAGTAACAAATCAAGTGATGATCTCAACTCCAAAAACAAAACTTAATTGTGCATGAGTTTAGTAAAAGTTCCTGCGAGTGCGGTGAAAACAAAAAGTAACAAATCAAGTGATGATCTTAACTCCTAAACCGAAACTTAATTGTGCACGAGTTTAGTAAAAGCTCCTGCGAGTGCGGTTAAACAAAGAAGTAACAAATCAAGTGATGATCTCAACTCCAAAACAAAACTTAATTGTGCACGAGAGCAACAATTATTACACGCGACAACTTCGATTACAACTTTAATAGATAACAACAGTTTCGAACGTACATTTTTCCGCAGCTGCGAGTGAAACTGCAACAGCAGTAGCAACAGCAACTACTAAGTTTGAAGCAACATCAACAACATCAGCAGCAACAGTGTCGACAGCAGAAGTACCGGAACGTATGCAACAACAGCTAACATAGCGAAGCAGCGACAGCATCTAGGGTTTAGGAAATAAAACTGAATTTAAATAAAATAACCGAACCTCAACTTCATGCGTTGTCTTTTAACACACATAGGACCACGACAATACAATGATCGCGATATTGATTGTATCTTGGAGTTTTTGAATCGAGACACTGGTAGTATTGAGAAATCAGCTCCAGTATCTATCAGGAACTTGAATTG
Organism: Teleopsis dalmanni; assembly: GCF_002237135.1. Lineage (NCBI taxonomy): Eukaryota > Metazoa > Arthropoda > Insecta > Diptera > Diopsidae > Teleopsis > Teleopsis dalmanni. The sequence continues at coordinate 70,845,689 of NC_051846.1, read as the reverse complement.
TGTATTTCGATCCGTGATGAACAGGCGGCTAGACGTATTTACAAATTGGACTTCTTCGGTACGGAGCGAACGACGTCGCTTGCCATCTGAAGTTTGAGATCTCGTTCTGCTTCGTCTTTGTGCAGTTTTTATCTCCGCAACCTGCTTACTCAAGGCGTCTATGGCTTTCATGATATGATCATTATTCTGTGCAGATGTGTTGATGACAGCTACAGAATTGTAGGTTCCCATTTCCAACATCAGATCTGCCTGTTGCGCACATTTGTCCAAGTCAGTCCTCGAAATTGAAACGACTGCTCGCACTGCTTCAGGCAAACGATCCAGCCACAATTGTTTTATTGCTCCATCATTCATGGCGCCGCTGGCTAAATCTCGCATGGTGCGCAATAAATGTGTTGGCTTGCTATCACCTAACTGGCACTCTTAAACTAGTCGCCACAGTTTTCGATTTTCGGAGTCTGCAAAGTCTTGAATTAAGTCTTGAAAAGTCTTGAAGTTCGCTATTGTTGCTTGCTTCGATGTGCGACATTTTGATCACGTCGGGGTCACCAATTGTAGGCTTATCCTACTTAATTTAATTCTTTATTTATTTATTAAAGCAAGAAATAATTACTAAATTTTGTGTGTTGAAATTACACGTGTCTGTTGTTTTATTTTTAGATTTCCCAAACCGTAAAAAGAATGACAACCTTCTTTTTACTCAATAAAAATATTATTAGTTTTTAAAAATTTTGTTTTATGGCCAACTCATCTTATTTTCAATAATTTACTTTTCCGTGTTTGCATGGCCAAGCTATATCATTTTAAACATTAATGTGAATATGCAACCGCCACAAACTCATACACTGTTTTTTTCATCGTTTTGATTTTGATGTTGATATTGAGATGGATGAACGTATATTAGCAGAAATGCATTTATTTATGTATGCGGGTGGTTGTACTTTAAAATTCACAAATCACACAATTGCCAAGCTAACCTACCCTTATCAAATGTTCTTTCATATGAAAGCTTTTTTACTCTTGAAAAAAAATTTGTTAACTGTAATTTGGTGCAACCTCCTAAATATTTCGTAGATTATATTTAAAAATTAGATAAAGAATTTTGCAAACACTTTAATAGCAGTTACCAAAAAGTAGGTATAGCACAATTTTTATATCAAAAATTAAAAAATATACGTCCATATATTTGCTATCAAAACTGCAAAACAAAAAGTATTTTAACTCTTTTTATCATGGTACGCATATATTTCCTGTTAAAATTTTTTAATAGGGTTCTAAACACACCTGACTGTAGGCAAAAGCTCTTGCGTGTAACGCATTTATAGAATTAGTTTTCCACGTGATATTCAGTTGACTTTTACATATTAATTAAGTTTTTAAATTAAATTTTTATTTTAATTTTTTTTCTGCTTTTAGTTTATGTATATTTAAAATTGCAATTAATTTTTTAAAGTATTGTAATTATTATTCTGTTAATTTTTTTTTGCAAAAATCTGTAAAAAATTATAACGAATAAATAATGGTGGATATGCCTCTTGGGGAACCGGTACCTAAACACGGTAACGCACCTTTATGCATACCTCTTGGGTGGTGTGGAAAATGCATACCAAATCTTGAACTTTGGTCGAATAAACTACATAGCTAAATAAATTAAATGTAGAAATAGGAAAATACGAGGGATGTAAAAAATTTGTTATGGTTCTTTTTTTAAATTTCCACACAATAATGATGAAAGAAAATAAATTTTCATTTAAGTTCTATGCATATTTCTAATATAACAGATTGGCGAAAGTATTTTACTATTTATTTTAAAATATTAGTAGGTGTGCATTTTATGTTCACATTGAGATAAAAATATTTAAAACATAAACATAAGGCGCTACATGATAATAATTATATCCCTAATAAATTTATGTTTTCAAGGTCATTTAAATTCTAAAAAAAATATTCGTATATTCTATACATAAACAACACAAAAAAACTAAATATGTTTTTAATTTTTATATTATGTAAATATTTATAATATTCATCAAACAGATGAACTAAAAATGTATAGCATATATCTCGTTTAAATCTTGCATAAATTCAAATAATGCAAATAAATAATCAAGTCTATTTCATTTCATAACAATAATAAATTATATAAACAACTTGTACTTCTTTTCATTAAACGCTAAGTTTAAGTTTTAGCTAATATTTTTAAATACTTTAGTATTTACATATAAATATATTTTGTAATCATAATATAAAATTAAAATTTTTCAATATTAAAATTTAAAAATTGTTAAATTTTATATAAGAATATATCTGTATAAGAAAAACTCATAAATCCGACAATGAATGCGCATGGACCCACTCTTATTAACAGATTTTTCGCTACTAATCATACTGTAATGTATGTAAATTAATTTTTTGTTTTTAATATATATTGAAAAATGTTCGATATGGCGGTATGTTAGCAGTTTACAGACGAAAATCTTTGTTTTTTATATGCAATATAGTTTTGAATTTGATTTAAATATTGAATTTAAAATATTATTATTATATAAATTAAATTTTATAATCATCCCCTTACCACAGAATTCAACCACCTATAAATACTTTTAACAGAGGTCTTTAATAAACTTTACACTGGTGGTGAATTTTTAGCATTGAACAGGTTTTCACCTTAATATGTTATTAGAATGGTGTTAGTTAACATACATTTTTTTCGTAAAAAATCCACTTTTTTAAACATATATAATTAAAAAACGTTCTACTTGATTTTTGTGAAATTAGTTTTGTTTAAAAGAGTGATTAATTTAGTTTTAGGAACTTTAAGCGTGCAGGGTGTACCTCCTTCAAAATTTAAATAAAATGCACTTATATCGGAACATGTGCAAAATTTATACTTATTTTAATAATATTTTGATGTTTTAGTTGAGATATTGAAATGATTCTTATTTATCCGGTTTTGTGAAAGTTTTTTTTATACTTTTGCGTTTTACATTTTTTAAGAAGCTTGAAATTTGACGAGTTAAGAAATTTGACTTTAACATCAAATTTCTCAAAATTGGTCTACTCGATTTTTATGATTTTTTTTGCTATTGATAGCCTGATTAATTCTCTATTAGATGTATTTCCGTGCAACATTGTACCTGTTCCAGATTTTTCTAAAAATAAATTTTTTCAAAAAAAGTCGATTTTGGTCAATTTTTATTTTCCCTATAATTTGAAAAATACGCATCGCATCTCAAATTGGTAAATGTCAATCGAAAGATCTTTCAAAACTCTATAAGAATAATGCCTGTTGTTTTAGTTTAATTACTTATATTAACGAAAATATCATTTTTTAAAAATTTTTTGAAAATACAGTCCTGCATTTTCCAGCAACGTTGCTAACTTGGCGCTGGTCTTAAGTGCTGCCGTATAAAAAAGTGAATTGGTAGTAGCTTCAGTCTTTGTTATTAATTTCACATCAAGACGATATTTAATGCTATTATTATATATAATAATTTTGGTATATCAAAATTGTTTTTGAAATAATGTTTTACACGCTCAAGAAATATTTAAGAAAATATAACTCATTAAATAAGAAATATTCAAAACTGTTTGTTTTTATTTAATTAAAAAATTTGCTTCTACAAAAGTTTGTTGCCGAACGTAATAAATTAAAACACTATAAAATTCATATGAAAAAAGCAACAAAAATTAATTTACTGAATATATATTACATGATTAAGCAAACTAAACTGATTTAAATTAATTGATTTGAATTATTATATATTAATTTATATATTTATTTATCATATATTATTTGTTACAATATATATTTTATTTACGTAATGTGATATTATTAACCAAACAAGGAAGCATAAGTTTATTATATTACTAAAAAGTTAACATATGATTAGCAAGTAGCAGCAAATTATTATACTGCAACCCCAAAAAGAGAACAATTTGATGTTATCGTGGTAAGATCACATGCATTTAATACGTGTGCCAAAATGTTATAAAAACTAAGTTTTCAAAAGCAATTTCAAATGCACTCTCACGAAGTGGGCGGAGTTTCTGTTTTTGTAAAGATATTCTTTGGCTTATCCCAGTAGCAGAATACTCAATGCCTTGTCAAAAAAAGGCCTTTTAAAAGCACTCCATCAGAAGGTGTAATGAAATTCATATGCCTTTTGTTAAAGTACTTTAAAAAGGCCTTTACTAAGAAGGCGTCACTAAAGGAGTTGATGCGCATTGTGTACACGCAAGCGGTGTTCAAATCATATTTGCATGTTTTGTTTTTAAGTAATCTGTTTTTTTTTCGTTTTGGCTTACCTTTGCTTTATTTCGTTGTCGTCTAGACTACTGTCTCTTCTTTGTTAAGTTAAGTTATTGCAAGTTATGAAATTCTAACAAAATTAGTCCTTTCGTGAATTCGAAAGTAAACTGATCGCGAGTGAAATAATTTATAAATAGTGCTTATTAAAAATAATAAAAATATATAAACTTATTAAATAATTAAATAAACTAATTAAAATAAATGAAAAGACAACTGAACCATAAATGTGGCAATTGCCGGCGGGCAATAAAATAAAGAAAACGAAAAACTGGCAACGCTGCTAGTTTTTTGACAGCAGTAGTTGAGTTGAAAAGGGCGAGTGATGTTGACGGGCGCGAGGTGCATTGGAATAATTTTGTTTTGTAATCTAATATTATATTAAATATATTAATAAACTCTATTTATCATTAAATTAAATAAAGTTTTTCCTACATTTGGGGGCTCAACCGGGATCGCGGTGATCGAAAAAGCACGTGAAAATCAAAGCGCACAACATTGTGAAATTAAGTGTTGGGTTTTTTTTTCTTTGGTACAATAAAGCAACAGTAAAAAAAAAATGGATAAGCATGACGTCAGAAATTTTAGTATGGAGCAATTGAAAACTAAATTGTCCGAGTTGGAACTATCTACTGCTGGAAAGAAATCAGAATTACAAAGCCGTCTTATAGAACATTATGAGGTAAATGTAAAAAATGACGATGTCGACGATGACGAAGTAGCAAGCATACAAACCGTAACTCAGTGTGCGTGTGTTGCAGCTCGGTCTACATTTACTCTGCGTGACGTTGAAGATTCCTTGACTTCATTCTCGGGATCAGATCAACCTACGTTCGAGCAATGGGTAGAAGATTTTGAGGAAAACGCCGCAGCTGTGGAATGGAACGATGTGCAAAAATTCATTTATGCAAAGCAGTTGTTAAAAGGAACTGCAAAATTATTTATCCGCAGTCAACGTAATGTAAACAATTGGAAAATGCTAAAAGAGACGCTGAAGAATGAATTTGCTGTACAAATGTCTGCAATTGATGTTCATCGTGCACTGAGTAACCGACGAAAGCGACATGATGAAAAATTGCTTGAATACCTTTACAGCTTGATGGAAATTGGGAAGGCCACAAAGTTAGATGAAGCAAGTATAATTGAATATTTTATCGAAGGAATACCTGATTCAAGAATGAATAAAGCTGTATTATATTACGCCAAAAGCATCAGAGAATTGAAAGAACAAATTAAAATTTATGAAAAAATTAAAGCACCGAACACGAAGTACCAATGTACCAATGAGAACAAAACCGCGCCAGTGCCATCAAGCAAGGAACGGTCGAATTCAAACAGTATAAAAAAATGCTATTCGTGTGGTGAAGATTCACATTTTGCAAAACACTGTCCAAATAGACGTATAAAATGTTTTAAATGCAACCAAATGGATCATAGATCATTTGAATGCAAAGTGAAGGGAGAAGCTGAAAAGAACGGCGTATCGTTAGCATCAGAAGTGGAACAAACTACTTTGGGCTCATACAGTAATCGTCTTTTCAAAAACCTAGTGATAAATGATTTTCAATTTGCTGCTATAGTCGATACCGGAAGCGATATTAGTATTATCAGATATGACGCGTTGATGAAAATGGGAGACATTGAGTTGAACAAAGCATCGAAAAGTTTTATTGGTATTGGAGGAAGCCAGATAACAACGGTAGGCAGTTTCGACAAAGATGTTAGAATTGACGAAGTCATTCTGCGAGTAACATTTCACGTTGCTAAGGAGAGAGACATACTGTATCCCGCTGTACTGGGAAATGACATTTTGAAAAACGTTGATATGATAGTAAACGCTGAGGGAGTCAAATTTGTTAAAAAAACGCAGAAAATGATTCAATACGCGAATGAGGTAAATAACACGAATACGAACGCTACAGGAAAATATCAAAAGAATAATGGAAATGAAAACAGTACAAACAGCGCTTCGATATTAACCGAATTTCAACAAATCTGTCTATCAACACTAATTGATGACGGTGCTGAAGAAATTGAAATTGATGTTGCTCATTTAGGAGGAAACCATAAAGCAGAGATTACCAAACTCATCAAAAACTATAAACCAGGAAATTCAATTGCATCACCGGTGGAAATGAAAATTGTTCTGACAGATGAAGTGCCAGTATATAGCAGACCTAGAAGATTGCCCATAGCAGAACAAAATATAGTTGAAAAGCAGGTAGCAGATTGGCTGAAGGCAGGCATTATCCAACCCAGCAGATCTGAGTATGCGTCGCCAGTAGTATTAGTATCGAAAAAGGACGGAACTAAAAGACTATGTTGCGACTATAGGAAGCTAAATCAAAAAATAGTGCGTGATAATTTTCCAATGACTTTGATTGATGATGTACTTCAACGTTTGGAAAAAGCTAAGGTGTTTACTACATTGGATTTGAGAGATGGATTTTTCCATGTGCCTGTGGAGCTTAGTTCGAGAAAGTACACATCATTCGTCACTCATAATGGCCAGTATGAATTCAGATTTGTTCCGTTTGGTATTTCAAACTCGCCAGCGGTATTTTGTAGGTATATCGCAGCAGCATTTCGTGAATTAATTCAAGATGGAACAGTGGTGATTTATATGGACGATATTATGATACCAACGAAGGACGAATTGGAAGGAATTCAAAAACTTAGAAGAGTGTTAGATTTGGCAAGAACATATGGTCTTCAAATCAAATGGTCAAAATGCCAATTCATGAAAAGAACTGTAGATTTTCTGGGCTACGTAATCGAGAACTCCACAATTAGGATTTCAGCAAAGAAGGTGAAGGCGATAGATGACTTTCCAATGCCACGAGGTAAGACGGAACTTCAGCGATATCTGGGGTTGACGTCGTATTTTAGACGGTTCGTTCCGCAGTATGCGTTGATTGCAAAACCAATGACTGATATGATGGGTAAAAACGCGAAGTTTAAAATTAATGACGAAGCAGAAGCAGCATTTCAACAATTAAAAGTGGCATTAACTAACCCACCAGTTTTAAAAATTTATGATCCGAAAGCATACACCGAGATTCATGCTGACGCGAGTAAGTACGGTTATGGTGCCGTACTGTTACAAAAGGATGCCGATGATGCGCAATTACATCCAGTCCAGTACATGAGTAGGAAAACCAAGCCAGCAGAACAAAATTATCACTCCTATGAATTGGAAGTTCTAGCAATTATCGAGGCATTGAAAAAATGGAGAGTATTCGTTTTGGGTACAAAGATAAGGATATTGACCGACTGTAATGCCTTCGCGATGACCATGAGAAAAGACGACGTTCCGCAACGAGTAGCAGGGTGGGCCATGTATTTACAACAATTCGATTATGTGATCGAACACCGTACGGGTAGTAAAATGAGACACGTGGATGCGCTAAGTCGTGTGGCCTGTTTATTGATGGAAGATGCGTTGCAGCATAGAATCAAAGAGGCGCAACTGTTGGACGAGTGGATTCGTGCAGTTAGAAAAATTTTAGAGAAGAGTAATTACGATGACTACTATATTAAAAGTGACATATTGTATAAAGATCCGAACAAGGAGCTCATGGTGATCCCAGCTGCTATGGAGCAAGAAATAATAAAAATCGCACATCGTCAGGGACATTTCGCTGCGAAGAAAACGCAAGATGTCATTGAGAAGAGTTTCTATATCAAAAATCTAAGCACAAAAGTGATGACTGTGGTAAAAAGTTGTGTAGAGTGCATCTTAGCGGATGCAAAACTGGGTAAAAAGGAAGAATTCTTGAATCCAATTGATAAGTCTGATAGACCGCTAAACACTTTTCATATGGATCATGTCGGACCGATGGAGAACACCCAAAAGCAGTACAACCACATCCTGGTGATCGTTGATGCATTTTCTAAATTTATATGGCTGTACCCGACAAAAAGCACAGGCGCTGATGAGGTCGTTGATAAACTGCGTAAACAAGCAACAACGTTTGGTAACCCAAGAAAAATTATCACTGATCGCGGGGCAGCTTTCGTGTCTAAGAAGTTTGAGGAGTATTATAGAGAAGAACTAATTCAATATTTATTAATTGCAACAGGTGTACCGCGGGGAAATGGGCAAGTTGAGAGGATACATAGAATTGTGGTACCAATGCTGACTAAATACTGCATGGAGAATCCAATGAACTGGTACCGACATGATGACAAGGTTCAGCAAACGATAAACAATTCACCCCCTCGAAGTACGTATTTTACACCATTCAAGATACTAACTGGGGTAGATATGCGCGTCAAAGAAGATGAAACCATGCGCACTATTATGATGGAACATGAGGTTATAGAATCACAAAACGAACAAGATACGGTACGGGAAGAGGCTCGAGAAAATATAAGGAAAATTCAGGTCGAAAATCGCAAAACTTACGACACTAAACGAACGACCGAAACGCAACATTCAGAAGGTGATGTTGTGGCTATTAGGCGTACTCAGTTTGGAACGGGGCTTAAGTTGAAACCGAAATTCCTCGGGCCGTATAAAATTGTCGAAAGGCTTAATCATGGACGGTATTCAGTGGAAAAAATCGGGGATACTGCTGGGCCACGAAGAACGTATGCAGTAGCCGAGGATATAAAGAAATGGCACCCCGCATTCGAGGCGAATGCTTCATCAGAATGGCCGAATGTGGCAATTGCCGGCGGGCAATAAAATAAAGAAAACGAAAAACTGGCAACGCTGCTAGTTTTTTGACAGCAGTAGTTGAGTTGAAAAGGGCGAGTGATGTTGACGGGCGCGAGGTGCATTGGAATAATTTTGTTTTGTAATCTAATATTATATTAAATATATTAATAAACTCTATCATTAAATTAAATAAAGTTTTTCCTACATAAATATTAAATATTAGTGCAAAACAGTGGAAAATTGTACGTAAAAATTGTAACAAAACAATTGTAAGTATACTTTTATACCTGTATGGAATTATATTTAAAGTTGTCATTAGTGCATATTTTTTTCAGTTAGTATTTTTATTAAAATTAAACAACATATATGTGGGAGCACCAAAAAATATAAAGAAAGAACTGTCAACAATGCAGAAGGGAGACAACAATATCCGCAGCTCCCGCTAGTAGTAGTTTTGGGAAAAATATAAAACAACACGTGAATAAATGTATAAACAAAATCTTAACTTTAATAATAGTTTGTAATAAATAATTATAAGAAATAAATAAAGTTATTCATTTCCACTAAGGAGTGTTAGGATTGAAATAAAAAGTAAACATAGTAAACCACAACATTGGTGACCAAGCCGACGCCGAACATAAAAAATGGCTACTCAAGAGCAAAAGATAACCGAAGACACTAACTCAATCAACGAAAACGCAACAATCACTGCAATAAAGCTGCCGATGCCAACATTAATAAAAAACAACATTGACCTTTGGTTTATACAGTTGGACTACTGGTTCCAAGTCAACAACATAAAGGGCGATACTCAAAAGTTTGGCACAGTTATCGCAGCACTGGATGCATCGCTGTTAGAACAGATTTATAACACAATACAGAATCCACCACCAACTCAGAAGTACGAAGCTATCAAGCAAGTAATAATAAAAAACTTTGCGGATAGTGAACAAAAACGCATACAAAAATTAGTGAGTGGTTTACAGCTTGGGGATAAAAAGCCATCTCATCTTTTAAACGAATTGCAACGCATTAGTGGAAACAAACAAGACGAACAATTACTGAAAGGGTTATGGTTACAACGTCTTCCTGTAGAAGTACAGAAGTCTAGCCACAATTCAAGTGGAACTACCTAAGATGGCGGAATTGGCAGACAACATAACCGAAACAATCCGTATAAATTCAACAATGCAAGGAACTTATGTCAATGCTCATATTCAACGTGATGCACAAATCGAACAGCTTCAACGAGAAGTGACCAGACTTACGAAAATGGTCTCGAAATTATCAACCGAACACGCTCAAGAACAAATCAACGTTCACGTTCAACATCCAGAAACCGGTAATGTCATGATGATAGTGAAGAAAAGAGCAGTACAAATTGTTGGTATCATAGAACATATGCGTCAAATGCAAAAAATTGCAAGCAGCCATGCGCATATGGCACAAAAAACTAAAACCGACTTCGTCTACTGCGGCAGAGGAAGTTGTAAACGAAACATCTACAAGACTGTTCGTCTATGACAATAAGACAAAAAAATCATTCCTAATTGACACGGGTGCAGATGTTTCACTTATTGCCGCCAAACAAAAAAATTCAAATACAAACAATAACAACGAAAGAATACTCTACGCAGCAAATGGTTCTACGATCAAAACATTTGGTGAAATAGAGATAACTCTAGCTCTTGGCTTACGAAGAAATTTCACATGGCCATTTATTATCGCAGATGTAAACACTTCAATCATCGGTGCAGATTTTTTAAATCATTTCGGATTAATAGTAGACATAAAAATGAAACGATTGATCGACACATCGACAAACATTTTCTCAGCCGCAAGCGAACGTAAGGTAAGTGCGAAAAAAATATCAACTGTGAACACATCTTGCAAAATTGCAGATCTACTAAAAGAATACATCGACATCACTAAACCAACACCGACAAATCGCCAGGTGATCAAAGTCACTCACCACATATTAACAAAAGGTCCACCAATATGTGAGAGACCACGTAGATTACCTCCAGACAAGTTAGCAGCAGCAAAAGAAGAATTCCAAAACTTAGTCACAGCCGGAATATGCCGTCCATCAAGTAACAATTGGGCTAGCCCCTTACATATGGTAAAAAAACCAGACGGTAGTTGGAGACCTTGTGGAGATTACCGTCGCTTAAATGCAATCACCATCCCAGATCGTTACCCAGTTCCTCATATACATGATTTTGCACACATGTTATATAACCAAAAAGTTTTTTCAACCATCGACCTGATTAAAGCATATCACCAGATACCAGTTGAACCGGGGGATATTCCAAAAACGGCGATCATAACTCCATTTGGATTATTTGAATTTACTAACATGGCATTCGGACTTTGCAATGCAGGTCAAACATTTCAACGCTTCATTCACAAAGTATTACGAGATCTCGAATTCGCCTTTGCCTATATTGACGACGTCATTATTGCATCACCAAACGAAGAAGAGCACAGGCAACACTTGCAACAAGTATTCGAACGATTCAGAAAACATGGTTTAATAATAAACATATCAAAATGCGTTTTTGCTCAAAACACAGTAAAATTTCTTGGTTACCTCATCAGTGAAAAGGGCATTCAACCTCTACCAGATCAAGTGAAGAGCATCATCGAGTACCAGCTTCCAACAAAAACAAAAAAATTAAGAAGATTTCTAGCATTACTTGACTTTTATCGCAGGTTCGTACCAAACGCTGTCGATTCTCAAAAGGCACTTCAACAAATGATAAAAGGAAACAAGAAGAACGACAACACACCGTTATGCTGGACCGAAATGAACAAAACAATCTTCCAAAAATGTAAAGATGAACTAACAAACTCGACACTACTTGTTCATCCGTCAAAAACTGCTACGCTTGCATTACAAGTAGACGCTTCGGATAAAGCTCTCAGCGCAGTTCTTCATCAAGTGATAGACAGCATGTTCCAACAACTCGGTTTTTTCTCTAAACGATTAACAGATACACAAAAACGATACAGCACATACGATCGTGAGTTGTTAGCCGCATATCAGGGCATAAAACATTTTCGACATATGCTAGAAGGTCGTGAATTCGTGTTAATAACTGACCACAAGCCACTCACGTTCGCATTCCAGCAAAAGTCCGACAAGGCTTCACCACGTCAAGTCCATCAGCTTGATTATATAGGTCAATTTACAATGAATATCGTTCATGTCAGCGGAAAAGACAACATCCCAGCAGATTTTCTCTCGCGGATAGATAATTTTAGCATCCCAAAAATCGACTACGATTGTATAATTGGATTACAACGATGTTGCCCACAACTGCAAGATATCAAAAACAACAATTCCATCGAAATCAAACTTTTATCTTTACCAACAATATCAGATAAAATTTATTGCGAAGTTTCAACTGGGCGAATTCGTCCTTACATTCCGCAGAAATACCGACTACATATCTTTAAAGCTACGCATGGGTTGTCTCATCCCAGCATTCGGGGCACAACCAAAATGATAGCTGAAAAATTTTTCTGGCCTTCTATAAATGCTGATATTAGAAACTGGACCCGACAATGTATCCAACGTTCTGTAGCCAACGTTCTAAAGTGCAACGTCACAACCGTTCACCTATTTGTCAATATGAACTCGCTGAACACAGATTCGAACATATAAATATAGACATCGTCGGCCCGCTACCACCATCAAACAACTGCACATATATATTAACCATCATCGACCGTTTCAGCCGATGGCCAGAAGCAATTCCGATCCCAGATCAAACAGCGGAAACCATCGCAAACGCACTGATTACTCAATGGATCGCACGTTTTGGCATACCCTTACGTATCACAACAGACCAAGGAAGATAATTTGAATCTTCATTGTTTAACCAACTAGCTGAAGTTATCGGTTGCAAACACTTACGAACTACGAGTTACCATCCTCAAAGTAACGGAATGGTGGAACGATTTCACCGCACATTAAAAGCAGCCTTAATGTGCCATCAAACAACTTCTTGAGCAGAAGTTTTACCAATAGTATTGTTAGGTCTACGCACGATTTTTAAACCAGACATTGGAGCTTCTGCTGCTGAAATGCTATATGGCCAAACTCTACGTTTATCGGGCGAAATAGTAAGCAACCCTAGCTACAGAAATATAAATCAACACGATTTCGTAACCAAGCTAAGAGAACAAATGCAGACCGTCAAGTCAACGTTGGTATCGCATCATATAGACCGAGGCTACCACATCCAATCGGCTCTAAGCTCAGCCACGCATGCATTTATACGAAATGACAAGGTAAAACCACCATTGACGCAACCTTACGATGGTCCTTACCAAATACTAGAGCGAAATGACAAAACGTTTAGAATACTGATCGAAAACAAAGAACAAACAGTCAGCATAGATCGTCTTAAAGCTGCTTTCATATGTCCCGATACAGACATTGACATCCACAACAAATCAATGGTATACCACACTCCAAACAACGTTAATGGCGACCAGTCTGTGCGACCAAATACAACAGCTAATCTGATAAAATCAGGACGCAACGTTCGCTTTCCAACCAAATTCAGTGACTCCATCACTTATGGGGGAGTACTGTGGCAGCACCAAAAAATATAAAGAAAGAACTGTCAACAATGCAGAAGGGAGACAACAATATCCGCAGCTCCCGCTAGTAGTAGTTTTGGGAAAAATATAAAACAACACGTGAATAAATGTATAAACAAAATCTTAACTTTAATAATAGCTTGTAATAAATAATTATAAAAAATAAATAAAGTTATTCATTTCCACTAAGGAGTGTTAGGATCGAAATAAAAAGTAAACATAGTAAACCACTACATATACATTGTCTAATATTGCATTATGTTACAGAAGCTGCAGATACTGAAGTCCTAAGTGAAGAAAATTATAGAAATGACATAAAAAACGGTTTCAAGGTTGCAAAAAACAGATATAGAGTGGCTTGCATCAAAAAAAAATCAACAAAAGAGATTAACTAGATATAGTTATGTGGGTTTTCACCACACACTTTATTTTAAATAAATATAACAAATGTTTACAAAATGATAAAAACGTTGTGTTACTAAAACGTGCAAAATAGGAAGAAGAAGGAAGCCAGTCGCCAGTTACTGAAGTTAGCTGCTCATTGAAAAATGTTCCTTTTGCCCACAGATGGTGTGAGTGCGTGTACATTCACACACAGAGGGCGCTGCAGTATGTGTGGCGAGTTCGCCACAGTACTCCCCCCTTAATAGCTGGACCGGTGGTCTGGTTTGTTGACTGTTGATTGTAACCTGCTACTCTAAAGGATCTTTCACATTAAAGGTTACTTGCTTCTTCGTTTGCGTGAGTTTTCCTTTGTTTACAGGTCTGCAATCTACGTCGACTTCTGCAAACTTTGGTTCGATTACTGCTGGCTCGAAAAAGGCCGGTTTCAATCTGTTTATTGATATGTTAACCTGCTTACCGCGTACGTCAACCGTAAAAAGTCTATCGTTGATTTTCTTGATTACCTTATGTGGTCCTGTGTATGGGAGCTCTAAAGGTTTCCTTACATGATCTGCCCTTACGAATACATGCGACGCATCGCCCAATGCTTGGTGAACGAATACAGCTTTGCTAGAATGATTGGACGTCGGAATTGGTCGTACTTGCTGGATGTGCTCGCGTAATGTTGCTAGGGATTTTTGTTCGTTCGGAAGCGTGTTATTTTCCACAAAAAATTCTCCCGGTAGACGTAATGTCGTTCCATACAACATTTCAGCTGCTGAAGTGTTGATATCTTCTTTATAGGATGATCGAAGTCCGAGTAAAACTGATGGTAACAATTGTATCCAAGCGTGCTTAGGTCGCGACATAAGAGCTGTTTTTAAAGTGCGATGAAATCGCTCAATTAACCCGTTAGATTCTGGGTGATACGGAGATGTACGTATTCTTTGCGTGCCTAAACGATTTGCTAGCGCCTTGAATAAAGCTGATTCGAACTGGGTTCCTTGATCAGTTGTTATGATTTTCGGAGAACCAAATCGCGATATCCAGTGTGCGTAAAAATTTTCTGCGACTGTATCGGCGGTGATATCTTTCAACGGAACGACTTCTGGCCATCGTGTAAATCTGTCCATCATGGTTAGTGCATATCTGTAACCGTCACATTCGGGAAGTATTATTAAGTCCAAATGTACATGATCGAATCGCTGATCCAATGGATTGAAAGCTTGTGGCGTAAGTTTATTATGCCTGTTTATTTTTGCTTGTTGACAACTTTGGCACGATCGTACCCAATTCGCGACATCTTTTCGGATTGACGGCCACACGTACTTGCTGCATAGTTGTTTTGTCGTTGACTTAGTACCAACATGTGCTAAGGAGTGCACTGTGTCAAATGTCTTCTTTCGAAGTGATGATGGAATATATGGTCTGATGATTCCTGTTGATACATCACAAAAGGTTGACATATCGGGTTGTAACAAAAGTTTTTGTAATTGAAGTGCTGAATCTGACTTTAATAACTGCTTAAGCTCTTCATCTATTTCCTGATGGTTGCTAATCATCTCGAGATCTATAACCGTAGGCATATTAATTGCATCAATTCTGGATAAACTATCAGCCACTATGTTGTCATTACCATCTATGTATGATATGCTTGTTGTAAACTCTGCAATAAAACTTAGTTGTCGTAGTTGACGTGGTGAAACTTTATCTGACTTTTGTTGGAATGCATAAATGAGCGGTTTGTGATCTGTTTGAATTGTAAAATTTCTACCTTCCAGTAAATGTCTAAAATTTTTGATGGCTAAATATATAGCTAGCAACTCTCTGTCGTACGTGCTGTAATTCTTCTGCGCTGCCTTGAGCTTCGAAGAGAAAAACGCAACCGGTCGCCAAACATCACCTTCTTGCTGTTCCAGTACTGCACCAACTGCGTTGCTTGATGCATCCGATGTCAATCGAATTGCACTTAATGGAGACAAAAATGTTAATTTAGGTAACGCGGTTACACTTGTTTTACAGTTTTCAAACGCTGCATCTAACGTGGTAGTCCATGTTATAGGCGTGTTGTCGTTCTTTTTTGAATTTTTTAATAGCTCATTTAAAGGTGCTTGTAATTTGGCGGCCTGTGGAATCCACTTTCGGTAATAATTTAGGATTCCCAAAAAACGACGAATTTCTTTTACTGTCTTTGGCTTCGTGTATTCATTAATTACTCTCACTCGTTCTACAGGCGGGCTGATACCATCGACTGATACATCATACCCTAAAAAACTTAGTTGTGAAACTCCGAACTCGCACTTAGCGGTGTTTATGACAAGCTTGGCCTTATTTAGTGTTTTTAGTACTGCTTCTACATGTTCCAAATGCTGCTGTTCACTTTCTGAGAATATTAAAATATCGTCAAGGTAGCAGAAGACAAATGGCATTTTCCTGAACAATGAATCCATATACCTTTGAAAGGTTTGCGTAGCGTTTTTAAGACCAAACGGCATGACTACAAATTCAAATAACCCAATGGGTGTACTTACTGCGGTTTTGCATATGTCATCAGCTTGCATCGGTATGTTATAATACGCTCTATGTATATCAATCTTTGAAAAAAATTTGCTAGCATGTAGTTTTTCCGTTACTTGGTCTAGGTATGGTATTGGGTACCTATCTGGTTTGGTTTGCGCATTTAGTTTTCTAAAGTCACCGCAGGCTCTCCAAGCACCTGCTTTCTTTTTTACCAGGTGAATTGGACTCGACCACGGACTGTTTGACGGACGAATAATTCCTTGCTCCAACAGCGTTGAAAATTCTTCGCGAATTGCCTTTAATTTTTCCGTTGAATAACGGCGTGACCTTTCATGCACTGGCTGACCATCAGTGACTATTTGATGACAGACTACAGATGCGTCAGGGAGGCTATAGTTATTTGCACTGCACAAATCAATGTATTTGTTGACGATTGTAAAGAATTTTGAATTTGGATCCAATGTGTATACCGAATGTATCGATGTGGTTTCAACTGCACCAGATGACGACAATGTAGTAAGCGGGTCTAATAACCGTCTTGATTTTATGT
The DNA here is from genome assembly GCF_002237135.1 of Teleopsis dalmanni. Lineage (NCBI taxonomy): Eukaryota > Metazoa > Arthropoda > Insecta > Diptera > Diopsidae > Teleopsis > Teleopsis dalmanni. Next base: position 70,828,649 of record NC_051846.1, on the reverse strand, counting down.
CTGGAATTAGACCATATTTCGCCAGAAAATCTGCGCCCAAGATTGGACATTTGACGTCTGCTATAATGAAGTTCCAATTGAAATTGCGTCGTAAACCAAGATTGATGCTAAGTCTCTTAGTACCGTACGTTTTAATAAATGAATTATTTACTGCGAATAATTTTAGATCATCTGGCACTAGGTTGCGTTTCACTGTGATTGCTGCTAAAGGAATAATAGATACGGCCGATCCGGTGTCAACTAGAAACTTCATATTTGAGATACGATCAATTACATGTAAACGAGCTTCTTCAGTGCAGTGTTCCAGCGCGTTGTCGTTTACTGCACTTGTGGACGACAACGGTTTTAGTTTTCCTTCTGTTTGATATTAGTTGTTTGGCAGCCGAACTCGCATGGTTTTAAGCATTTTGTTGCAGCTGTTCCAAATTTAATGTGATAATAACAGACTTTTCGATCTTCACGCTGACTTTTAAACTGAGTTCTGCTAGAACTGCGAGCCCTACTTCGCCCCTGTGAGTTTGCTGGTCGTCTGAGCTCTATTGCTATTTCACTTAGTTTACTTACCACTTGTTGCAGAGATATTTCTAACGCTGTCACACGTGCCTCCAATGTTGATTCCTCTGTGTTACTGCGTCGGTTAATTGCAGATGCGGTAGCCATAACATAATGAGGAGTGGGCATATTGTCAGTTATTCTATCTGCCAATTCGGCCATTTGATTAACATCCTTGGAGCTGCACGCAGATAAGATGCAACGAATGTTACTAGGCAATCGCTGCAACCAAAGTGCTGACAAGGCGTCTTCCGACATATTTGACGCTGCCAGATCTCTCATCTCTCGAAGCAACTGCGTTGGACGCTTGTTAGACACGTCTAAATCCGTTAGCAATTTAATCAATTGTTTCTGACGCGACTCCCCAAATCGTGAAATTAATTCATTTTTCAACGTTTCATATTTGCCCGTAGCTGGCGGATTTTTTGCTAACTTGACGAAGCGTTTCGCCGTCTAGTGCTGTGATTACCGTGTAGAATTTGGATAGATCAGAGGTCATGCGATTGATGTGTAGTAATCCGTCCACTTAAGTAAACCATAACTCCGGGTCAGTTTGCAAAAATGAAGGCAAATTCGTTAACTTTACTGCATCAATATCGTTTTTTACTGTTGTGAAATTCGTGTCTGCCGCTGCTGACTTTGCTGTTGTTTCTTTGTCGGCATTAGACATTTCTGCTTCTTTGTTCAGCATTGCATCATCCAACATTGTGCAAGTTTGTTTTGACTTTATGAAATAAATGAATAACTTGCGCTGCTTCCAATTATGTGTTTAATTTGCGTCGGGGTCACCAATTATGTGGGTTTTTACCACACACTTTATTTTAAATAAATATAACAAATGTTTACAAAATGATAAAAACGTTGTGTTACTAAAACGTGCAAAATAGGAAGAAGAAGGAAGCCAGTCGCCAGTTACTGAAGTTAGCTGCTCATTGAAAAATGTTCCTTTTGCCCACAGATGGTGCGAGTGCGTGTACATTCACACACAGAGGGCGCTGCAGTATGTGTGGCGAGTTCGCCACAGTTATAAATAGTTTTACAATATTATTAGTTTAATAATGTTAATTTAAAATTAAATAAATTTTAGGTATAGTTATAGATAGTTTTATAGTGTTATTAGTTTAAAAAATGTAAATATTATTTAATTTATAATAATGGTAATTTAAGTTTAAATAAATTTTAGGTATAGTTATAGATAGTTTCATAATAGACGGCGAAACGCTTCGTCAAGTTAGCAAAAAATCCGCCAGCTACGGGCAAATATGAAACGTTGAAAAATGAATTAATTTCACGATTTGGGGAGTCGCGTCAGAAACAATTGATTAAATTGCTAACGGATTTAGACGTGTCTAACAAGCGTCCAACGCAGTTGCTCCGAGAGATGAGAGATCTGGCAGCGTCAAATATGTCGGAAGACGCCTTGTCAGCACTTTGGTTGCAGCGATTGCCTAGTAACATTCGTTGCATCTTATCTGCGTGCAGCTCCAAGGATGTTAATCAAATGGCCGAATTGGCAGATAGAATAACTGACAATATGCCCACTCCTCATTATGTTATGGCTACCGCATCTGCAATTAACCGACGCAGTAACACAGAGGAATCAACATTGGAGGCACGTGTGACAGCGTTAGAAATATCTCTGCAACAAGTGGTAAGTAAACTAAGTGAAATAGCAATAGAGCTCAGACGACCAGCAAACTCACAGGGGCGAATCAGGGCTCGCAGTTCTAGCAGAACTCAGTTTAAAAGTCAGCGTGAAGATCGAAAAGTCTGTTATTATCACATTAAATTTGGAACAGCTGCAACAAAATGCTTAAAACCATGCGAGTTCGGCTGCCAAACAACTAATATCAAACAGAAGGAAAACTAAAACCGTTGTCGTCCACAAGTGCAGTAAACGACAACGCGCTGGAACACTGCACTGAAGAAGCTCGTTTACATGTAATTGATCGTATCTCAAATATGAAGTTTCTAGTTGACACCGGATCGGCCGTATCCATTATTCCTTTAGCAGCAATCACAGTGAAACGCAACCTAGTGCCAGATGAACTAAAATTATTCGCAGCAAATAATTCATTTATTAAAACGTACGGTACTAAGAGACTTAGCATCAATCTTGGTTTACGACGCAGTTTCAATTGGAACTTCATTATAGCAGACGTCAAATGTCCAATCTTGGGCGCAGATTTTCTGGCGAAATATGGTCTAATTCCAGACATAAAATCAAGACGGTTATTAGACCCGCTTACTACATTGTCGTCATCTGGTGCAGTTGAAACCACATCGATACATTCGGTATACACATTGGATCCAAATTCAAAATTCTTTACAATCGTCAACAAATACATTGATTTGTGCAGTGCAAATAACTATAGCCTCCCTGACGCATCTGTAGTCTGTCATCAAATAGTCACTGATGGTCAGCCAGTGCATGAAAGGTCACGCCGTTATTCAACGGAAAAATTAAAGGCAATTCGCGAAGAATTTTCAACGCTGTTGGAGCAAGGAATTATTCGTCCGTCAAACAGTCCGTGGTCGAGTCCAATTCACCTGGTAAAAAAGAAAGCAGGTGCTTGGAGAGCCTGCGGTGACTTTAGAAAACTAAATGCGCAAACCAAACCAGATAGGTACCCAATACCATACCTAGACCAAGTAACGGAAAAACTACATGCTAGCAAATTTTTTTCAAAGATTGATATACATAGAGCGTATTATAACATACCGATGCAAGCTGATGACATATGCAAAACCGCAGTAAGTACACCCATTGGGTTATTTGAATTTGTAGTCATGCCGTTTGGTCTTAAAAACGCTACGCAAACCTTTCAAAGGTATATGGATTCATTGTTCAGGAAAATGCCATTTGTCTTCTGCTACCTTGACGATATTTTAATATTCTCAGAAAGTGAACAGCAGCATTTGGAACATGTAGAAGCAGTACTAAAAACACTAAATAAGGCCAAGCTTGTCATAAACACCGCTAAGTGCGAGTTCGGAGTTTCACAACTAAGTTTTTTAGGGTATGATGTATCAGTCGATGGTATCAGCCCGCCTGTAGAACGAGTGAGAGTAATTAATGAATACACGAAGCCAAAGACAGTAAAAGAAATTCGTCGTTTTTTGGGAATCCTAAATTATTACCGCAAGTGTATTCCACAGGCCGCCAAATTACAAGCACCTTTAAATGAGCTATTAAAAAATTCAAAAAAGAACGACAACACGCCTATAACATGGACTACCACGTTAGATGCAGCGTTTGAAAACTGTAAAACAAGTGTAACCGCGTTACCTAAATTAACATTTTTGTCTCCATTAAGTGCAATTCGATTGACATCGGATGCATCAAGCAACGCAGTTGGTGCAGTACTGGAACAGCAAGAAGGTGATGTTTGGCGACCGGTTGCGTTTTTCTCTTCGAAGCTCAAGGCAGCGCAGAAGAATTATAGCACGTACGACAGAGAGTTGCTAGCTATATATTTAGCCATCAAAAATTTTAGACATTTACTGGAAGGTAGAAATTTTACAATTCAAACAGATCACAAACCGCTCATTTATGCATTCCAACAAAAGTCAGATAAAGTTTCACCACGTCAACTACGACAACTAACAACAAACATATCATACATAGATGGTAATGACAACATAGTGGCTGATAGTTTATCCAGAATTGATGCAATTAATATGCCTACGGTTATAGATCTCGAGATGATTAGCAACCATCAGGAAATAGATGAAGAGCTTAAGCAGTTATTAAAGTCAGATTCAGCACTTCAATTACAAAAACTTTTGTTACAACCCGATATGTCAACCTTTTGTGATGTATCAACAGGAATCATCAGACCATATATTCCATCATCACTTCGAAAGAAGACATTTGCACATGCTGGTACTAAGTCAACGACAAAACAACTATGCAGCAAGTACGTGTGGCCGTCAATCCGAAAAGATGTCGCGAATTGGGTACGATCGTGCCAAAGTTGTCAACAAGCAAAAATAAACAGGCATAATAAACTTACGCCACAAGCTTTCAATCCATTGGATCAGCGATTCGATCATGTACATTTGGACTTAATAATACTTCCCGAATGTGACGGTTACAGATATGCACTAACCATGATGGACAGATTTACACGATGGCCAGAAGTCGTTCCGTTGAAAGATATCACCGCCGATACAGTCGCAGAAAATTTTTACGCACACTGGATATCGCGATTTGGTTCTCCGAAAATCATAACAACTGATCAAGGAACCCAGTTCGAATCAGCTTTATTCAAGGCGCTAGCAAATCGTTTAGGCACGCAAAGAATACGTACATCTCCGTATCACCCAGAATCTAACGGGTTAATTGAGCGATTTCATCGCACTTTAAAAACAGCTCTTATGTCGCGACCTAAGCACGCTTGGATACAATTGTTACCATCAGTTTTACTCGGACTTCGATCATCCTATAAAGAAGATATCAACACTTCAGCAGCTGAAATGTTGTATGGAACGACATTACGTCTACCGGGAGAATTTTTTGTGGAAAATAACACGCTTCCGAACGAACAAAAATCCCTAGCAACATTACGCGAGCACATCCAGCAAGTACGACCAATTCCGACGTCCAATCATTCTAGCAAAGCTGTATTCGTTCACCAAGCATTGGGCGATGCGTCGCATGTATTCGTAAGGGCAGATCATGTAAGGAAACCTTTAGAGCTCCCATACACAGGACCACATAAGGTAATCAAGAAAATCAACGATAGACTTTTTACGGTTGACGTACGCGGTAAGCAGGTTAACATATCAATAAACAGATTGAAACCGGCCTTTTTCGAGCCAGCAGTAATCGAACCAAAGTTTGCAGAAGTCGACGTAGATTGCAGACCTGTAAACAAAGGAAAACTCACGCAAACGAAGAAGCAAGTAACCTTTAATGTGAAAGATCCTTTAGAGTAGCAGGTTACAATCAACAGTCAACAAACCAGACCACCGGTCCAGCTATTAAGGGGGGAGTACTGTGGCGAACTCGCCACACATACTGCAGCGCCCTCTGTGTGTGAATGTACACGCACTCACACCATCTGTGGGCAAAAGGAACATTTTTCAATGAGCAGCTAACTTCAGTAACTGGCGACTGGCTTCCTTCTTCTTCCTATTTTGCACGTTTTAGTAACACAACGTTTTTATCATTTTGTAAACATTTGTTATATTTATTTAAAATAAAGTGTGTGGTGAAAACCCACATAACTATATCTAGTTAATCTCTTTTGTTGATTTTTTTTTGATGCAAGCCACTCTATATCTGTTTTTTGCAACCTTGAAACCGTTTTTTATGTCATTTCTATAATTTTCTTCACTTAGGACTTCAGTATCTGCAGCTTCTGTAACATAATGCAATATTAGACAATGTATATGTAGTGGTTTACTATGTTTACTTTTTATTTCGATCCTAACACTCCTTAGTGGAAATGAATAACTTTATTTATTTTTTATAATTATTTATTACAAGCTATTATTAAAGTTAAGATTTTGTTTATACATTTATTCACGTGTTGTTTTATATTTTTCCCAAAACTACTACTAGCGGGAGCTGCGGATATTGTTGTCTCCCTTCTGCATTGTTGACAGTTCTTTCTTTATATTTTTTGGTGCTGCCACAGTACTCCCCCATAAGTGATGGAGTCACTGAATTTGGTTGGAAAGCGAACGTTGCGTCCTGATTTTATCAGATTAGCTGTTGTATTTGGTCGCACAGACTGGTCGCCATTAACGTTGTTTGGAGTGTGGTATACCATTGATTTGTTGTGGATGTCAATGTCTGTATCGGGACATATGAAAGCAGCTTTAAGACGATCTATGCTGACTGTTTGTTCTTTGTTTTCGATCAGTATTCTAAACGTTTTGTCATTTCGCTCTAGTATTTGGTAAGGACC
>NC_051846.1:70806332-70822079 GCF_002237135.1 Teleopsis dalmanni | reverse complement strand
TTATAAAAACGCTTATAATTTACATGGCCTACAAGAGCTAGTAAACAGGGTTAACACCACTAGCGAAAAATATGGACTAAAAATAAATATAAATAAAACAAAATATATGATTGTAAGCCGAAAGAATATGTATAGCAACACAAATTTAATGGTTAATAATATTGGTATAGAAAGAGTACAGCATTTTAAGTATCTTGGATGCTATGTAAATGAAAATTGGAATTGTTCCAAAGAGATCAAATGCCGAATAGAAATAGTACGAAATACTTTTCTTAGATACAAAAAAATGCTTAATAGTCATGATCTCAATATTAAAACTAAAATCCGTTTTGTAAAATGCTATGTCTGGTCTATACTTCTATACGCCATGGAAACCTGGACTTTGAAAATTGCTAATGTTAACAAACTCGAAGCATTTGAGTTATGGATTTATCGGAGAATTCTCAAAATTCCATGGACAGATCATGCTACAAATAATGAAGTGTTGCGAAGAATGAAGTGTGAGAGCGAATTGTTGACAATTATAAAAAGATGAAAAACAGCTTACCTGGGACATATTATGCGAAATTCAAAATATGAGTTACTCTAAATGATTATTCAAGGAAAAATCGAAGGCACACGCGGTATTGGTAGGAAACAGTTTTCATAGCTGCGAAACATTCGTCAATGGACTCAAATATGAGAGGTTGGCAGCCTTATAAATATAGCTAGATGCAGAGAGCAATACGCAGAAATAGTTAAAAATTTGTAATTGTGTTTATTAAAAGCTAATCAAACAATATAGTATTATGTTATGTTATTAGGTTATAATTATTATTAACATATGTTATAATTAATCAATATAGTATTATGTTATGTTATATGATCACCAATATTCGAAATCGAATTGGCAAATAAAGAAGAAGAGGAAGGTATATTCAATATTGAATACACAACATAAAACATGCAAATAAATACAAAAATAAAAGATGTGCGTGAAGATAGCGTCGACAATAAAAATACAGTAAACCCTAATTAAGGAAAAATTTATTATTTTATTAAAATAAAATTAATGCGGCATTAAGAATTACTATGAAGAAAATTGAATTTGTAAAAATCAGTCCCAAAAGATGGGTTCACTAATTCAATAATAATTTTTAAATTAGAGATACTATTTTTGCTTTTATAGCTTATTTGAAAGAGGATAAAATTACCTTTCATATAATGCAAAGTTTTGTATAAGTTGTTCGATTAACTTCGGAGTAGTTTTGCGATGAATGTAGAGATGTCATTTTCAAACATTATTTAATTAAAACTTTATTACTTAACCAAAAATTATGAAATAAAAAGCATATAACAGCAAGAAATATGGTTGTTTTTCTAAATATACTTAGTTTAAATTTTTCCTTAATTAAAATTCACTGCATTTTTCATGCTGCGAAAAGTTCCAGTTCCATTTTGAACTTATCGTCGACGCTATTTTTCAGCACATATATAAAACAGAAAACAAACCCCATTAAATATGTAAGTAAGATAATCATAACTCTTAAATTAATACGAGTAAGTTGTCCAATAAAAAAGTGAACCTCAAAGGCTAAGCAAAGTAAATGCAAAAGAGAAGAGAAATGACTGAGCGATAGATAGAGATAAACAAAGAACGGGGTACTAGCTCCCATTTGAGTAGAGCACTGCGACCATCTTTTGTGCTTCAACAGACCCTAACTGAACAGAAGACATTCCGCCTTCCGAATGAAGGCTAAAATGTCGGCCGTTGAGGACCTCCTAATGTGGGAAGAGGAGAGCAATTCCCGACCCAGTGACCTCCTCTTAGCCCAGAACAAGGCTGGACAGTCACATAGAATGTGGCTGGTTGTCTCCTCTGCTTCTAAGCAGAGTGTACAATCTATCTGTCCGGACAGATCCATTTTGTTGAGATGGTAACGTAGCCCGTGGTGACCCGTTAGATCTCCTAACAGCAACCTCAACTCTGTTCTGCTGAAGAGGGATATCTTATTGTAACTATAGGGATGAACCAGCCCTTTAGCCTGACGGTTACCTCGACTGTCGCGCCAGTAGCGACTTCTCTCGGTTGAAATCCAATTATTGATTATAGACCTAGTTGTAGATCAACTTAATCCACAATAAGGTTCTGGTCCACAGATTTGAGTGGCAGATCCTGCCCGTGGAAGGCTGTCGGTAGACTCATTACCATTGATTCCTGTGTGACCAGGCACCCACCACAGCAACACTTTATTATTGCTTGCAGCTGCTGCAGTGTGTCATAGCAGTCTACTAGAAGCTTTGAGAAAAATTTCCAGGAGCTTAATGCTTTGATTGCTGCTTGACTATCTGAATAGATATAGATTCAGGCACCTCGATGGCGTGCTTGGAAGACAGTGGGCCATATACCCAGCGCGAGCGAGATTCTGGTGTTGGGATCAAATATTCCAGCACCAACTCCTTCATTGGTTTTTGAACCATCAGTGTTCCACGATATCACTTTTGGTTCAAATCCAGGAGTATCATTTACCCAGTCCAATCGATCGGGTATAAGGACTTCGAACTTCCTACCAAAGCGAAGTTCCATGTTCATGCGATATGTCAAATCGCAGATCACTATGCCAGGAACTAGTCTGCCAATAGAGTTCTGATGCTTGGTAACCCTAATAAAGCGAAGTATTAAAAGTTCTCGAGCGCGGGGTATTTTTTAAAATCTATTGGTATAATTGTGTTTAATTGGTGATACTCGGAAATTTTCTAACAATTAAAAGTGTCCGCTAACGCAGTGCAATTGAGTTCAGTGAATTAAGTGAACCAATAATTAAATTTACTTTGTAATTTAAAGTGAGACTTCGACAGACAAGAACTAGAATTACAGTTCCTGATAAAAACAAGCGAAAAGTATTTATATTCGCCGTGTTATATGCCGATATTATATATTCGCCGTGTTATATGTCGATATTTAAGTCGAGCTTTCAAACTAATTATTAAACTTTGGTAAAGCGAACGAATTTTTTGTTTTTAAGAACGGGGGTTGTTGTCATCACTATACGTGCTTGGGTGTGGAATGCCTGCAACTGGACCGTAATTAAACTGAAACAATAACTTTGAATTGTTTTAAAATCAAAGCTATTAATCTTCGACAAAATATAACAAGGGCGCCACCTATAACTGTCATTTGCATAAGAGATCAGTAACGTCAAGAAGTCTATTTCGCTTCATGGAAAATACAAATACAACCAAGGCACAAATAACAGAGGAGAGTCATCAGCTCAGACAAACACCTACAAAAGTTACAGCAAAGCGTATGCGAAGCAGCCCTGGTGAACAACAAACTATCAACACAATGAATATACAAGATATGAAGGCGATGTTTGCTGAACTTTTAGATGACAAAATGAAAAATTTGGCAACGAAAACGGATATAGAGGATATAAAAGATAAGTTAGTAGAAAATGCGAATCAAATTCAAAGTCTGAAGGAAGAAAATGCTAAGCTTAGAGAAGAAATGCAACAAATTAAAGAATCGAAAGAAGTTGATAGCAGGCGAATATCACATTTGGAGAACCAAAGCAAGAGGAAAAATATTGTAATCCGCGGCCTAGCTTGTGATGCCAACCAACGGACATTCGATCGTGTAACTCAACTATGCAACGAAGTTCTATATACCAAGCCCACTGCCGATAGCTTCGGTAAGAAAGTTAAGCGAGTACGACGGAAAGGTGAATGTCGTTGTAGAGTTGGACACAGCAAACTCTGTAGAAAAGCTGCTTAGTAAAAGTAAAAATCTAAAAGGGTCACAAATCACTTTAGAACGGGATCTTGATGCTGGTAAACTACTACATAAAAAACTTATGTTGATTTTAAAACAGAAAATTCTCACAGTAAGTAAAGTACACAGGGTCAGCGTTAGAAATGAAAAATTAAGAATTGGAGACTACTGGCTAAGATGGAACAATAAAAATGAACTTGTTTGTAATGATCAAAAAGGCGAAATGGTTTTAAAAATATTGTATAAAGAATTAGCTACAAAAATAGATATTAATTATGTAAATCTTTTAAAAATATTAGAAAAGAAATAGGGACGCGCTGTCTGCGGAGGAAATGAAAATAGTAGTACTAGTAATATAGTTAATAATTTTAGAAACTTGCGTATTTTGTCATACAATATAAACGGTTTAAAAAATAAAATGATCTTTCCAGATTTTTTCGAATTCGTCAAAGGCCATGATATATTTTGTTTTCTAGAAACACATATAGAGGAGAAAGACTTGGGAAACTATAAAAAATTTTTCTCGGGTTTCGAATTACATTTCAAAAAAGCTACTAGAACAAGTCAATTCGGCCGTGCTAGTGGTGGAGAAATGTATGGAATTAAAAAAGAACTAAGGAATGCTGGCTTTATGTATTGCTTTGAAAATATAAATAATATTAACATTATCAACATAAAAACAAAATATATAAATTTCAAAATAGTCCCGTTATATCTAAACTGTAACGATTGGGAAAATAATTTCCAACAACTGGCAAATCATCTGGTGGAGGAAAACGTTGAAAATACAATTTTAATTGGCGATTTAAATGTCAGAATAGGAAATATACAGCAAAACATTGAAGAAATATTTTTAAATGAATTTAAATCAGGCGTTGAGTGTAGACAATCAAAAGACGTAGTCGCTAACAGCAGAGGAAAAAAGTTTATTGAGCTGTGCTGTGATTATGGCCAAATAGTGCTTAATGGAAGAACGGCAGGAGACATAGAAGGCAACGTCACATATATAAGTAGTAATGGTTCTGCGGTAAATGATTTATGCACAGTTTCACAAGAAATGCTGACATATGTAGAAACCTTTACGGTAGAAGAAAGAGAATGGTCCGATCATATGCCTTTGGTGATAAGTTTAAAATTGCAATGTGAAATACAACAAAACACGGAACGAAAACTGCTTCCGACCCTCAAATGGAAAGATGCAAATAGGGTTCAATATAGCAAAAAACTTAAGGAAAATATAAGGACAAAGCTGCAAAATAAAACACATCTAGACTTATCAGATTTAACTGATGTTATACTAAAATCTACTCCCAAAATACGAAAATGTAAGGGATTCTATACCAAAAAATCAAAATGGTATAACTTCCGATGCTTTGTCGCGAAGAAAAAAGCTAAACACTTGTTAAGAAAATATAGAAGAACAGAGAGCAGCGCTACTAGAGCAAATTACTTAGAAGCAAATAAGAAATATAAAGATGTATGTCTGAAAAGTAAAGCTGAATATTATAGAAATCTAGAGACACGTATAAACGCAATTAAAAATGGCAAAGAATGGTGGAAGCTAGTTAAAGAGCTAAGAAATAGGCCTTTAATAAATGAGGTACGAATTGCACCAAATGAGTTTAAGACACACTTTGAAAATCTTCTTAATCACACGCAAACGGCGAAAGATGTGCATTATGCTCCAAACTTTGTAGAAATAGACGAGCTCGACAAACCTATAATGGTGGGTGAGATATTGCAGGTCTTGAAAAAAGCGAAAGACGGAAAAGCACCAGGTTTAGATAGAATCCCTTACGAATTTTACAAAAATGCAAATACGGAATTTTTAGAGCAACTCGCGAAGGCATACAACCAGATGTACGACTCAGGAAGGGCAGATTCAAGTTCTGAACAGAGTATAATATTTCCAATACACAAGAAGGGAGATAGTTCGGTTGTAACCAATTATAGGGGTGTGGCATTTATGAACACAAAAGCAAAAATATTGATGGGTGTGCTCAATGAAAGATTATCCAGTTGGGTTGAAAACAATAACATCATGTCTGAATACCAAGCAGGATTTCGTAAAAACTATTCCACGGTTGACAACCTATACAATCTAACATCCATCGTAAAGTTGAAATTTAATGAAAAAAAGAAAGTATACGCTGTGTTTATAGATCTAAAGGCGGCTTTTGATAAAATCGCTAGAAAATTACTTATGTACAAACTGAGGAGCATAGGCGTTTCAAGCAAATTTGTAGATTTTATTGAGCAGATTTACGAGACGACAAATTCGGTAGTTTGGAACGGAAGCGAAGTATCCGACAGTTTTAGCACAATTTCTGGTGTCAAACAAGGTTGTTTGCTTTCCCCCCTTCTGTTTGCGTTATATCTCAACGACTTACACGATTCTTTGGACGGTGGTTTGCAGGTGGAAGAACTGAATATAAGGTTGTTGTTATATGCAGATGATATAGTCATCTTGTCCGATGATGCAGAAACGCTACAGAAAATGATATGGAATCTTGAAACATACTGCGACAGTTGGAATTTAGAGGTAAATTTAGCCAAATCGGCAGTCATGGTGTTTAGAAAAGGCGGTAGGCTGCCTAGTAGAGAAAGGTGGACATACAAAGGGGAAGTGCTTAAAATAGTCGCTGAATATACATATTTAGGGGTAACGCTCACGCCAAAAATGATATTTAAAAAACACCTGGAAAACAGGAATATATCTGCAAAATCAAGCATAAATGCCACTTGGAGTACGTATTTAAATAACGATAAAATTTCAATCAGGGCAAATTGGCAAATGTTCAATGCTATTTGTAGAGCCATACAAGGCTATGCGGCGCAAATTTGGGGGAGTGACATGTTTAGCGAAATAGACAAATTACAATGCTACTTCTTCAAAAGAATTTACAGGCTTCCCAATTTCACTCCAACCTACGCCATAATGCTGGAATCAAATATGGACAGCGGGCATTTGTACACAATGGACTTGCATTTAAGATACGTCTACAAGACTTTGTTTGAATATAATGAAAGGAGATTGCCAAGAATATTGTCACAAAAAGTTCTGCAAAAAAATGTATTTTGGGCAGAGAGACTAAACGTTTTGGGAAATGAGGCAAGCCTAGTTTGGAATGATGAAACAACAAGCCAAGAATGGAAGAACAATAATTTCGTATTATTAAATCACTTAAAAGTGGAAAACAGAGTAAAAATGTGGCGAAAAGCATTGAGAAGTGAAAGACGAATTTATAAGTACCTAGACCATAACTTGGGGGCTCAATATTTTACAGAAAGCTTCAGTCGTGCGCACATAATGTGGATTTTTAAGGCGAGATGCGACTTAATTCATTTAGATGGCAAATACAATAGAAACTGTACACTGTGCAATCTCAATGAAACGGAAAGCATACAGCACTTCTTAGGCCGCTGTCCTATATTAAGGCCGTTTAGACGAATTTGTTTTGAGAGAGAAACGTTAGTGGAAGAGGAAGTAATCAATGTGCTTAATGGGGAAAATGATCCTAACTGGAAAAAATTGATTAACTATATTACTAGTGCTTTAAAATACAGAAAACTAATTATAAATGAATTTAATACTTTTTAATTAATATTTAAAAACATATACAATTAATTTAAATTCTGTATAATTCCTTTTTTGTATTGTAAATATAAATTAAGTTTGTAAATTTAAATTTTGTAAATTCTTAATTTTAATTTTGTAAATTTTAAATTTTAATTTTCTAAACGTTATGCAAGAAAGTAAATTTATTTTAAACCAACATCTCCGACAGACGACTATAAGTCATTGTCGTATTCTTTGTTTGTTCAATTCAATATTTTTAAGTAACTATAATGTTTTTAGACTTAAGGCTTATTACTTATTTATGTTAAAAAATTTTTTTTTTTGAAATTGAATAATAAAGAATCTAATCTAATCTAATCTAATCTAATCTACTAAGTTTTCTGCCATTTTCCTAGCTTCTTGGAAAGATTTCGGTTGCGATGCCTGGATTGTTTGAGAATATAACGCATTTAGTCCTTTTTTGTACGCCAAGAGAGCGTGTTCATCATTGCAAAGTAATATCATCTCGCCTTCACTAGGCGTTGTGTTTACCTTCCGTTTTAGTAACGTTGCATTATTTAGATTGGTTAATAGTCCTGCCATCTTGTCACTGAAATCCGTAATGGTCTGGGTGTGGCCTTGTTTCATCTCACTAATCTTTTGTATTAATTGCGATACTGATTCTTTAGATATATATGCTTCTGTTAAAGCTTCTATTAATTGTTCTAATGAATCTGGGAAGCCTAGGGGCATAACTCTAACTCGAACAGAGTGATGTAGCTTGCAATCTACTATGTATTCAATGAAGTCTTGTTTATTTTCAGTCTGTACCTTATTGTGGTAAATTCTGAGTCGTCGGAGGAATCCGCTTAGTTCTTCCTGTTTACCATTGAAAGCTGATAAAAATCTTTCGACGTCTTCTAATACTTTATCATAAGAAGGTGTATTAGTAGCCATGTTTACGCTGTGTGTTGACAATATTGTATCCTGAGAGTCTGTACCGTTGGTTGTATTTCGTTCCACCCCTTCAGTCTCCTGTGTCTTAATTTTGTTCGTCACAACGGACATTTGTGTTAAGTAATTTTTGGTCAAGGAATACTTTTCTAAAAATATTTCTTTTTATGCTGATATTTGTTCGTAGTCTGATTGTGCGTAAATAGCATTTACTGCATTCTTCAGATAATGTAATCTATCTAACTTTGACTGTAATGTCTCTGTTGTGTATCCCCTAACACTAGCCTTTTTAGCATTCTTTAGAATAATTAAAACTTCACTAATGTATGAACTAATTTTGTCCATGTAATCATTGTGTTAAAAAGAAAGGTGATTAAAATAGGAAACGACAAGAGTAAACATAAGAAACAAGAAACAAAGACAAGTAGAAAGAGTTTTGTGATAAAAATAAATTTTTCATTTGTTTATTTAAGTTTTCTTTTACATATAATAATTGAAATTTATGTGTGTTGCAAATTGCAATTTTAACTGTAAATGTTATTGTAAATAATTTTTACACATATATAATATATTTTTTTTTATAAGGTAATTGTAAGGATTTTTCAATTTTAAAATTGTATTAAAAAAAATAAATTTTTGTTTTTGTAATTAATTTCTCTTCATAAATATATTTTTTTTTATTTTGTTCATTTTTTTTAAAATATATAAATTTTTAGTTTTTATTTATTTATTTATTTATTTATGTACGTATTGTTTGAAATACATATTTATTTTATAAGCAACTATAAATACTATAAATACAACTATAAATACAATACTATAAATAAAATTATTAGTGTTACTAATACCTGTGCATAATCCTGGTTGTGCACAGGTACAACCAGTACAATCACTACACCCCAGCGGCACCATTATGCCAGCGCTGAAAAAGTAAGCGACGAGGTAATAGCTCTTCGTTTTTATTTTTCTTTGTTTTCGACATTTGTGTTCGACTTAGGCAATTTCGGGGTTGAAATTATAAAAGAATGAAGAAGAAAAGCATATGAGTATTAAGAATTTCTTGTTTTGCCTACATTGTATACATTTAGTCTGCTTTTGATTTTAGTGAAGTGCGTGCAGTGAACAATTTTTAATTGATTTGATTTTAAAATCAAAATAAAATAAAAAATATAAATAAAATATAGTTTGTGAATTTAAAATAAACTAACTGTAAGTATATGCAAAATTAATTAAATATATTTAAATTGATAATTGTAATTTTTGTTTTGAATTATATATGTAGATGCATACTGTAAGACATTATAAATGTTTGGTGAAAAAGAAAAAGGAGAAATTTTTATCGTTTAAAAAAGAAGGTATAAATGAAACAGGGAATTTTAATCGTGCATTTATTAAAATATTTTATTCTTTTATAGAAAATGACTTTCAAAATTTTGGTACGAAAACAACACCTTCCTGCAGTACAGCTGAACATATTAATGGTGATATTAATAAGTTAATATTTAAATAAATTAATATGAAAATATGTTAACAATTTAATATGTAAATGAGATAATATTTAAATAAATTAACATGTAAATAATTATATATAAATAATTTAAAATGTAAATAAGTTAATATGATATATAAATATATTATATATTTTTATGTAAATATTAATACTTTAATTTTATAAACCATAAACATAAAATATAATTTATCCCAAAAAATTTTTAGTATTTTATTTAAAAATCAATAGCATAGGTAAAATTGAAAGGTAAGCTAACATGTCAGCGCTGATATCTTGCATTACAAATTCGAAAAAGTAAGCGAACATGTCAGCGCTGAAATGTTGCATTACAAATTCGAAAAGGTAAGCGAGCATGTCAGCGCTGAAATGTTGCATTACAAATTTGAAAAGGTAATCGAACGATTCAGCGCTTGCCCGCAATGACATGCACGTGTTAAAGTAATTAGGAGTTTCCTTTGAATAATCAGCGCTAGGCATTACCATTCAGCGCTGAGGGAATCGATTCCCTCAGCGCTGAAAGTCCCGCTGGGATGTGATGGTATTTTTATCTAAATAAGTTGTGTCTAAATTTTTAGTTTATCATTTCATTCAATTTATATATTTCATATTAAATTTTTTTTTTTTGTATGTTATTATTAAAGTTTGATCAAGTCGGTGATTCAAGGTGACTACACTCAAAGTTATTATAAAAGTTAATTTATGAAAGTTTATGGAGATGGAGACACTTTTCAATTTTATTTAAAAATTTCATATGTTCAATAAATATATTTTAATTTTTATATTTTTCTTTTTGTTTTTTTTTTATATATATACTAGTTTCACATTTAGTCACATTTGAATATTGCCCATGTTTAATTATTTTATTTAAAATATAATTTATTTATACATATATTTTGCTTTCACATTTAAACACATATCTAGTTTCGCGGTTCTTATACTGCGATTTAGCAGTGTGGCAGGATCGCCATGTGATAGTATTTAATTTGGTCCTACTTTAGTAATTAAAACACATTAATTATTTTGATGTGACTTTACTTTTATTTTTAACTTCATATTTGGTAATGTTTTTCTTATTTTAACATCACGTTCTACTCCAGACTGACTTCTGGTTCTTATTCTAAGTCTTACAATAGTTTCTCAAATAATATACTTATCTTATTCTAACAATGGTCATCTAAATCTAACAATGTTCTCTTAATTCTAATTGGTTATTTTTATATACTTTACAATTATTATTTATGATATACTTCCTATTTATAAAAGACACATTACCTAAGACAAGAAATGCATAGTAAGTACTTACTGTGCATTTGTTTGTCATGTGTCTCACATTCACATGTGTTCCGATTTATGTGGTCTCAATATATTTGACACCACATGAGCTCTTAACCGAATTTTAAGCGGCAAATTATTTAAGTCAGAAGTATCGTATTCTGACTCATGCCATAAATTATAGAATGCAATGGTTAGCTCGTTTAAATTGGAACACAAGTATTTTGAAGAATATGAATGCAATAGTCATCAAAGGCGGCCTTAACATTGAGTAAGGTCAACCATAGATATACCATTACAACTTAAGGGCATGGCTTATTGGTTTATTTGTATGAAGATTTTGGATGCAAGCTTTAAAATGTTCTTGCTGTATTGTCCAAATATATGCAAAGTAATGCCATATCTACATATTGAAGAGAAAGAAAATTTGCACTTGTTTTAATCATATTAATTTGGTTAGCTTTTAAACAAAACAGCTTCACGTATGCAACTACTCGAAGTATTTTTGAGAACGAACTGAACTTAGATATAGCCTGAAGAATGAAAATGTTATTTTTTTCGAGAATAAAGATGGCTTTGCGTTTTTCCATTTTAACATCGTCTACATCAAATTCGTCGCATTTATTGGATGGCCAAAATTTCTGATTGGTACACAAAAAGGATGGTCCAGTATACCAACTTGAATCAACCAACTCACTTGTTGTCGTACCTTGAGATACAATGTCATCTGGATTAATCTTTGAAGGTACATGTCTCCACGAACATTGTGGTGTAAGGTCCTGATTTCGGATACACGATTACCTACGAAAGTCGACAATGTCGAAGAGTGTTGCTTTAA
Source organism: Teleopsis dalmanni (assembly GCF_002237135.1). Classification (NCBI taxonomy): domain Eukaryota; kingdom Metazoa; phylum Arthropoda; class Insecta; order Diptera; family Diopsidae; genus Teleopsis; species Teleopsis dalmanni. The sequence continues at coordinate 70,810,195 of NC_051846.1, read as the reverse complement.
CTAGTGCAACACAATTTGTGAGTCAATCCAGAGAAATACTTGACTCGGGATTAAGGTCTTTCACTGTGCTATCATTAAGTGATAGTGAAAGTTCTCCACAAGATGTATTGGAACCTTCGATTCTCCTTATCGACAAGTATTTGTCTGAAGACAAGTATTTGTCTGATAGAGACGAAATTGCAGCAATAGATGAAACAATTCAGGTTGTATTATTTGTCCTAACATTAAGATATTGTTGAATGCAGCATTATTAGTTGTGCAACACGACGCATCAAATACTACTCTTAATTTAGTAGATGTACTTGTTGGCTTTATTACACTGATGTGAAATATAGTAGTGGGGTTCCATATTTTTTGGCTGATTAACCATAGTCATGTGGCCCAATTGTTCGTACTCTTTCATAAAATTTACATAGGCAAGTTTAATTTGTGGTTGTAATGATAATCGACGTTCTAGTGCTAAGAATCGATGTAACGCAATGTTGTAAGTTGAGCCAAGATAACTTGGATTTTGTTTGAAGGATAAACGGACCACAATCTTACCGACTGCATTTTGATGCACTGAGTTAATATAAAACGACTCACAACTCTTATGTTCTGCAGAGCATGGCTTTGAGCTTATCTTTAATTCCTTTAGTTTCTACAACATTTCAAGATTATTGTTAATAGCCTCTTAAAATGTAATAAAGTGGTTTGCAATTGAGATAAAAGACTTGTGTGATTTGTATTTTCCGGATACCAACTATCTTAGTAACGTTTTTTGAAGAGTAGACAAATTCTCACCTAATTTAATTTGACCAACACATAAAAACTCAAAAAAACTCGACGACTTACCTATTCTAGTGATATTTATAGGTTTTTTGTATTTAAGCAACATAAGTTTTTGTGAAAATTTCTCTGTCATCAGATTAACATGGGAGCCAGAATCGAGCAACGCTCTTCCAAGCTGATAAACGCCAAAATTGTATTTTATTAAGAGTAATGCAGTTGCAAGAATGATTTGGTCGGTTAAGCAGCTATTTAGGTGAGTGTGGATAGCAACGGAAGTATCCTCCGAACGTATAGCAGCAATGGGTTCTCTCACAAAATTCTGATAACAATGCAATAACCTATAATGGGACTTGTTGCAAATTCTGCAACGAAAGGCTGATTTACAACTGCTAACACGATGACTTTTTAAAAGACAATTTATACAGAGACCTAGGCCTTTAACCTTCTTTAATCTTTCATCGACTTTTAACTATTTAAATTGAAAGCAGTTTTAAATTAAATGCTCATTGCTTGTGCAAAATACGCAGGTTTTAATTGTTGTAACTATCGAAAATGAAAATTGATTATTTCGAGCTTAATTTGGTAGCTTATTGGCAACCTTACGCAAATGTTGTTGGTTGCACTTACCCTCTACTGAACTTAAAAATTGACAATGCCTGTCAAGTATTTCCACACAATAATCCCAAGTTGGAAGCGAAGTGAAGTTTACTGATTCCTTCCATTTGCGATGGGTCTCGTCATCGACTTTTTGCATTATAAAATGAATCAAAATTTCTTCACAAATCCGCTTGCCACTGTCTAACGAGTAGAGGGAACCATATAGAGCCGAAGCATTATCAACAAAACTTCTCAAATTATACGCTGACCGTTTAGGTACTGAAGGCAATTCGAATAACGTTGAAAGATTTTCCATAAAAATCAATGTTCTATTATCGTATCGCGTCTTAAGTCTTTCGAGTGCCTTTGGATAATTGTCATTAGCAATTGGGAATTAATTGGGAATTCAATGTTAGTCAAACTCGACTCTTTGTCAATAAATTGACTAAAAGAGGTAAAGAAGTTTTGAAACTCTGAGTATTTCCTACTTAACGTTGGGACTTTTAGCACCAGTAATTTAGTGGTTGACGTAGCCATTGTAATTGACGTTATGTCTGAAACGGTGGTGTTATGATTAGTTTCATCCAGTTGCTCAGAAGCTGCTAATTTCGCTGCTATATACAACTCTTCAAATTCGCTTCTTGTCTGATCATTAAGATCTTACTGTTCGATATCTATTCGGAACGATAAAATTTGTTTAAAACATGACTCTAGGATACCCAATCGACACTTTTATTCTGGTTGCGATAAAATTTTTGTTCCCCTTTTGCACTGCTGTTAATTATTTTTTTAATTCGAGTCATACTCGCCTTTGTGCTTGCACGCTGTTGTTTTAAGGCTGCTAATGTTCTGTAGAATTTGACATTGTTAAGATATGTGATTGTCGATATCAAATTAAAACCAAGTGATGCAAAACGGCGAAAAAAAGAAACACGCAAAAAAAAAACATTCGATGAGTATTAGCAGCAGTTTGACGAAATGTTAGTGGAAAACAGAAGTACTTACAGAGAGAAGCCCGTTGAATAACTGATGACGAATAATTGAAATAAGTAAGTTGTAAGAACCGTATAAAATTTAACCACGACGTTAGCAAGAGTTTTAATATACCGACACAATATGCCAAATATTAATCAAATTTTTCTCTATCGAGTTCTTGAATTTTATCAAACCACGTAAACACTATATTGTACAGAATATAATTGCAATAATTATATTATCACGTATATTATTTGGCTCACACTGCATAAATAAAATTGCATTAATTTTACTCCCGAGAAATGGATATGCACCTTTTAAGTCGTGCCCCACGTTTTTGTGATTTTCAATTAATATAAGTTTACTAATTCTATAATTATTATTGTAATTTCACAAGCGTTTTGTGCTTTTCAACGAGTTTATAAAAAATATGAGAGGAACCAACCATCAAGAAAAATAAAAAAAAACGACAGTTTTAAAATACAGTTGAATTTATTCTGGCATAATCAAAGCTTTTTCTCAGGTGATAATTGGAAATTGGAAACTTTGAATAATAAAATAGAAATAACATAGAAACTTTATAATGGGTGAACCAACAAAATTATTTTAATTAATTGAGTTTTTTATGTTCGCTGTAAAAGTTTTATTAACAAATTTATTTGTTGTGTTTATAGTAGAACGAAATTATAAATCAGCTGGAGATTAATTGAATTAATTAATTATATTTTTTCTATTTGGCAATACTCGAAGCAGCTGTATGGTCAACCAAGAATTGAATTTATCGTAAAATTTTACATTAGAATGCAATGTTTTAGGACGTTATTGTTCTCAGAAGCATTTTTAGTAAACAAATTACTTTCACATCATCTCTATTTTTAAATTACGTATTTAAGATTTTTAATATTCCTCCCGATGAACAAAGAACACTATTTTTGAGTGCTACCAATTTTTTAAAAGAGACCAACATACTGGTGACACCATTTCAGATTATATCGTCGAATTAAACCAGCTTGCACGAGAGTGTGGTTTTGGAGAATTCCTCGATAAAACTCTCCTTATTAAATTTGTTTGTGGGTTAAATAATTGCAGAATTCAGAACAGTTTGCTGAAGATCATGTGAACTAGCATTGTCGTCGGGCATGACAAATAATAGTATACATTAAGACCGAAAAGTTTTCGGAAATTCTCATTTAAAATTCGCGCGCTGTATATTTTTCGATATTTTAAGTTTATGTAGTTTGGCAGCAATTAGGGACAATTACTATGCCAAAAATGAGCGCGATCTGTCAGACAGTTCGTTTACGGCAGCTGTTGAAACCAGTTCACCTCAGTAGTGCGTTGCGAAAAAACAATGGAAAAAAATATTGAACAAAGAGTTTGCATCAAATTTTGTGTTTCGAACGAAATTTCGTGTGCAGAATCGTTGCGAATGCTACAAAAGGCTTATGGGGAATCAGTTTTATCGAAAACTCAAGTTTATGAGTGGTACAAAGCCTTTCAGGACGGTCGTACGACCGTCG
>NC_051846.1:70788972-70806232 GCF_002237135.1 Teleopsis dalmanni | reverse complement strand
TGTTATATAGCCATTTAGGCCATTTTCACTAATTAGAGAGTGCCGCCGTACAACTTTTTCGTAATCGCTCATACAATAAATTTACAATATTTTTACAGTAAGTTTATTTAATTTTATTTTAATTATTTAAAAATTTAAATTTATAAATAAGTAAATTTATTTATTTTTATTTATTTATTTTTATTTATTTTTATATAAGTTTGTTTTATTTTACTTTTAGTAAAATAATTGAAAAAATAAATATGTAATATTTGTTTATGTATTTAAATTTAATTCTTGAAAGTTACACTGTGGCAACACTACAAATATAATTTCTTACTTTCGATCATATGCTGTCTCTATCAGCTGTTTGAGCAAAACTTAATTTTGATTTTTTTGTGTTGGTTTTATTATTTCTTTGCAAACTTAAAATTTAATTTGATTAACAAAAAATTTTTTATATTACAAAAAAAACTGATTAACACCGTCCACTGGCACTGTTTTTTCACAGATTCCTTTATTTAAGGTCTATTGTTCAAATTATCATAACTTTGAAATTTAAATTTAACTATTTCTAATCAAAAAAGACAAAAGTTACGGAGTGAACACTTTTTGCGCGCGCTTTCGGTTGCCGCTACTTAAAAAGTTGCGGATGATAGATTTTGTGTTTTATTCCCTCATATGTCGGTATAATTCCTGAATGTCCGACTTCAAATTTGTGAAATAATGATATTTGTTTTTTGAGTTCTGTTTCTTCTTCTAAGTCTGATGCAAAATAGCTGCACTTTACGAAAGATATACTTTTTGTATTTGAAAAGGAACTTAATAGAGTTTGCTGTAACTTGTTGTAATAATAATTATTGAGTTTAGAAAATATTGCTATTTTTCCTATATCAAACTGTCTTCTTATTATATTGGTAACGTTTCCGGAGGAAATATCTTCCTTGTCTATAAAAATACGCTTGTTTTTGAAAACATTTACTGCTTCAGTTTCCTTATTTTCATTTAGTATAATTTGTTTACTAAAGCGATTTACGACAGTGTCAAGAATTGTAAAGTGATCGTTGAAATTTTCTAGCTGAGAATGAATAGTCTCACCTTCATTTGAGTTGTCAATATCATTAGTTCTAATAATTGATATACTTTCTTGAGAATAATTGGTTTGAACTTCCATTGAAATTTGGTCTGATTGTTCTCCAGCATTTAAATTTTTGATTTTTAGCAAATCATCTAAGTTAATATTGAAATTGGATTCTAATAGATTGATCTCGTCGCAATTGATGCGGCTTAAAAAATCGGCTATTTTATTTTCTTTCCCTGCTATATAGTCTATTCTCGCATCGTATTCTCCTAATTGCACTAACCATCTTTGCAACCTAGAGTTAATATCCTTACCAGCATTTTTTGCTTGCAACCACTTTAGTGGTTGGTGATCTGTTTGTAGATCAAACTCCCTTCCAAAAATATAGGGTCTAAAGTATTTTACTCCCCATACTATCGCCAATAATTCTTTCTCGATAGTAGAATAATTTTTTTCGTGATCATTTAGTGTTCGTGAAGCGAACGAAATTGAATGCCCTTCTTGTGTTAGAACTGCGCCAATTGCGAAATTGCTGGCATCAGTAATGACCTTAAAACGTTTATTAAATATAGGGTATCTTAGTATTGGGGGATTTATTAAAATATCCTTTAGTTTTTCAAAAGCTGTGATATAATTTGGATTATTAACATTTACTTCAGCATTTTTTTTCAGATATACGACCATTGGATAAGCAATTTTGGAGTAATCTTTAATAAATTTCCTGTAGAAACCAGTAATACCCAAGAAAGATTTAATTTGTTTCTGGGTTGTGGGCAACCTTAGGTTTTGTATTACCTCAACTTTAGCTGGATTTTGCTTAATACCTTCAGGTGTAAGCAAATGACCTAAAAAATCAGTTTCTTTTTTTAGAAAACTACATTTTTTCAACCGAATCTTTAATTTGGCTTCCTTTAATTTTTGAAATACTTTTTTTAAATTTTCTATATGTTCCGTCAATGAGGTACTAAATATTAAGATATCGTCGAGATAGACGACACAAATTCTATTTATGTAATCTCGAAGTACAGAATTCATAAGGCGTTGAAACGTCGATGGAGCGTTTTTAAGTCCAAAAGGCATTCGCAAGAATTCATAATGGCCTAGTGGAGTAGAAAATGCAGTTTTTTTCCTGTCATTTTCATCCATCAAAATTTGATGGAAGCCTTTGGCAAGATCAATAGAAGAAAAATATTGAGCCTTACCAAGTTTGTCCATAATTCCATCAATATTGGGAATTGGGAATTTGTCGCTCACCGTAACTTCGCCATTTTTGGGAACCGGACCTGTCAACTTTTTAGGAACTACCCACAAGGGACTATTATAAGCAGAATTGCTTTCTTTAATTATATTGTGTTCTAGCATTTCTTTTATCTGCTTTTGAATTTCAATTTCGTGGGTTTGGGGGTATCTATAAATTTTTGAATAGATTGGTCGGTCAGTTGTTGTTATTATTTCGTGCCGTATTTCATGGGTAAAGGAAAGTTTATCCCCTTCTTTGAAAAAAAGTTCGTTAAATTGTTGTAATAAATTTTTTACTGATTGTATTTCTTCCTGATTTAAATGATTTAAGTCTAAGTTCCTAATATCGCTAAATTCAAGTACGCTAATTTCCTGATCTTTATATGGGTTAGAATTTTCGAAAGGTATGGTGGTTCCTAATATATTAATAAATTTGTTTTCTACATCTATCTTAGCTTTAAGAGGGATGAGAAAATTTTGGCCTATTAACGCTTCATAATTTTCGCTATTGAAGTTAATTACTTTCCAGGAGAAGGTACCTGAGACATTAAATTCTCTAGGTATTGGAGTAATAACTTCGAAAGTGACTTGATTAATTCCGTTTATTGTTCTATAGGAAAGAGGACTAGAGAGTTTTTTTTCGATAAAATGTTTTTCTAGAATACCTGGTTTTATTATACTGGTATCCGAGCCAGTGTCTATAAGGCACTTAATTTTTCTGTTACCTATTGTTATAGCTACTGTGGGTAATTTGCAGGATGAGGCGTTTGGAAAAAATTTACATCTTGTGCTTTCTCTATATTATCAATTTCCATTGGTTCTATTTCATTAAATGTTGGTTCATTATATCTATTAAAGCTAGGATTATTATTATTATTTCTATATTAAAATGAATTATTATGAAATGAATTATTACGTTGAAATGAATTATTATTATAATTATTACAATTTTGAATTGAATCATCATTATTATTTTTATATTGAATTGTATTATTGTTATGACTTCTGAATTGGTACGAATTATTATCATTGTTTCTATGTTGAGTTGAGCCGTTATTATAATTACTACTCTGAATTGAGCCACGATTATTATTACTTCGATATTGTTTCGAATTATAATAACCATTTTTATATTGAATTGGGTTGTTAGATTTATTCATTTCTCTATTTGAGTATGTAAATTCTTCTCTATTCTTTCTATATCTAACATGAATAGCTCTAATGTCATCGAGTAATCTTAATTTAGTATATTTTGTAATAATTTCATTGAGTGTACATTTTTCATCAAGATTTGCTGTAAGCGGTCCATCAATTTTCTCAATTAATATATTCACTAAGTCTCTATCAACATTACTAGGTTTATATATTGATGGTTTATCGCAATCAAATTCATATAATTCACTAATTTCAAACTTACATTTTTCAAAATAATTAAATAATTCTCTTAGATTATTTACCTTGATACTTCGACACTTATTAAATACTTCGCCATAGGTTGTCCTCGGTCTAAATTGATCTCTTAGTTTCTGTTTTAATTGCTCCCAGTTAACGCTTTCTCCCAGTTCTCGAACATAATTTCCAGCTTCTCCACTAATTTTTTCATTAATTACAATCTGTATACCGTAATTTATTAATTGCTGGTTATCATTACACAATGAAATTGTCATTTCTACAGATTTAATGAAAGCACTTAAATTATGATCTTTATCCAAAGTTTTTAATTGTCGAAACTGTTGGATAATATCCTTGGAACTGAATACATTTTGTTGTTGTTGATGATGTTGTTGTTGTATGACTTGTTCCTGCTTTTTAATAATTTCTTCGAGTTCACTAATTTTATTTTGGTACTCCATATTTAAGTCGATTCTTGAATTGTCAAACTGAGAAATTTTCTTCAATCGTTTATCTGGCATTTACTCAACTTGTTATAAATGTTTATTATATAGTATATATTCTTTTTAGTTATATATATTCATAAAGATCAAACTTTTTGCCAACTCTCGAATTTAACAGTACTTCACAATGAGTAATTTATAATTTGGTTTAAATCAAAAATTAATACCGCAATCACCTCTTTTTTTTATATTTTCACTTTTTCATTTAATGTATTTAGAATTAATTGTTACAAATAGTTTATAGTTTCTTTAAATCTTTAGATTTTAAAGTTTACCGAGTTTTCCGACTGCGCCAATTATATTAGATTAAAACGCACAAAACTTTAGTTCAATGCTCACTTTATTAAATGAATCTTAAGACTGACTTATAACTAACAATTTTGCTTATATTTATAATGAGGATTCGAAGTATCGAATCTTGATAAGACAATTCGTTGTTTGGTTAGGCCGAACAACGATAATAATATTTTAAGTTACAATGTTTATTTAAAGATAATAGAATATGATAAAATATAATGTAGATCTTTCGTTGTTTGATTAGGTCGAACAACGATAATAAAATATTTAATATAGAGATAAGATAAGAGAATGTAACTCGCGCCGACAGAAGAAAACGACGACTTGACCAAAGATACCTTCTACGCGAGACTCGAGGAAACTTATGACCGCAGTCCCGCCCACGACGTTAAAATTGTTCTCGGGGATTTTGATGCAAAGGTCGGAAAAGAAGAAGTCTTTGGTCCAACTGTCGGAAAATTTAGCCTCCATGAATCAACCTCCAACAACGGTCTAAGGCTAATTGATTTCGCTGCGGCGCGAAATATGGTAGTATGTAGCACCAGATTTCCACACCGTGATATTCACAAGGCAACGTGACTATCTGCCGATCAAGCAACACGAAACCAGATTGATCACTTCGTGATTGACGCAAGGCACGCTTCTAGTGTGCTGGACGTACGTTCATTTCGTGGTTCAAACGTCTACTCAGATCACTACCTTGTCGCAGCCAAGGTACGCATGCGGCTTAGTACCGCCAACAATGTACGCTCCAATGTTCAGAAAAAACTAGACGTTAGTAAGCTGCGATCACGAGAGACAGCCGAAACCTTCGCCGCTCAGCTCTCTAGCCGATTAAACAACCAACCCTCCCGTCCCGATAATGCCGGTAGACAATGGGGACATATCTGTCACTCTCTACGCACAACAGCGGAAGATGTCCTTGGTTTCCAACGTCCCCCACGACGAAACCAATGGTACGACGAAGAGTGTCGCCAAGCTACTGCTGCAAAGAACGCGGCCTGCAGGGTCAGTCAGCAGCAACGCGAACCGTGCATGAACAATATCGGGAGATAAAGAAGGTAGAGAGGTGCCTATTCAGACGGAAGAAACGAGATCAAGAAATGCGCGAGCGAGAGGAAATAGAAGTGTGTAGAAATAGGAATGATGCCCGTAAATTTTATCAAAAAGTCAACCGTCTGATTCAAGGCTTTAAGCCTGGTGCATCAACCTGTAAGGACGAAAATGGTAATCTGGTTACAGATACGCAGAATGTACTGAAAGTATGGAAGGAGCATTTCTCCAAACTACTATCTGGCGATGATAACATCAACTCTGCTATTGAAGAAATGCCCTCTGTATCCCCAATCGAAAATGATGACGTTAAAACTCCACCACCTAGCCATAACGAAGTGCGTGTTGCTATACAGCGACTTAAGAACAACAAAGCGGCAGGCGCAGATGGCCTGCCTGCTGAATTGTTTAAGGCCGGCGGCGATATGCTGATAGGGTGCATGCATCAGCTTATCTGCAGAATATGGTTAGATGAAAGTATGCCCAGCGATTGGAATCTCAGTACCCTTTGTCCTGTCTTGAAAAAAGGTGACCCGACGATTTGCGCCAACTATCGCGGGACTAGCCTAATACCTGTCGCGTACAAGATTCTTTCAACTGTACTGTGTGAAAGGTTGAAGCCACATGCCAACTCACTGATTGGACCTTATGAGTGCGGTTTTCGACCTGGTCGCTCCACCATTGATCAGATATTCACACTGCGACAAATCCTGGAAAAAGTCTACGAACATAACATCGACACTCATCACCTTTTTGTCGATTATAAAGCAGCTTTCGATAGCCCCATTAGGAATCGCGTTTACGCCGCAATGTCTGAGCTCGGTATCCCTGCAAAATTAATTCGGCTTTGCAGAATGACGCTGAGTAATACCCGTAGCTCCGTCAAGGTAGGATCGAGTCTCTCTGAACCTATTGATACCGTGCGAGGCTTCAGACAAGGTGATCCCTTATCATGTGACCTCTTCAATTTCGTCATGGAAATGATCATGCGCAGGGCAGGTGTTCATCGTAATGGAACAATATTCTACAAATATGTCCTGCTTTGGAACTTAGTTAATGAGGCATCGCACTGTAAAGTGGCTCCTATGGTTTGTAAAAAATCGATACTCAGTATGATGTCATCGCTGGTGCTCTCCATAACCAGAAAAGAAAGTTTGACAGTTTTATTTTCATATTTTACATCACACTCCAGCCGCTGAGTAACCAATCGGACAGAACGATCCGCTAAATGGATTGTTTCTTCATGGTGAACCCTAGACCCTTTCACAAGATTGTTTTCTAACACCTGACTACTGACAACACCCATATCGACAGTTACATGTGAAGGCCAATCCCCTAATGTGATGACTGCATAGACGACATCACCGCTGGTATATATCTTATTTACTGTTGCGAACCAGGTGGTAGGGGAGTTGTCAGTCCGCCGTGTGGAACAACACCCCGTAAGTTTTCCGATGGTGGTGTAGGTCTTCGACAATAATCCCTAGTGCGGATCCCGCGTCTACCGTAAACCCAAGAGTAAATCACTACGGAATTCGTACACCGTTGCGCGAAGTGTCCGCTTGCACTGCACCGTCGACATACAGTTCTTATATCGATATTTCCTGCTTGCACTCTACCTACGATATTTGGCCAACCCGATGTACTTGGGGCCTCATTACTTGTTAACTTACTAAGTCCTACAAACTCGTTCGCCGGTTTAATTATTGTTCTCTCGTGTATCCGGCTTGTCGCGTCTATTCCTGCAGCACCAGCACGTAGTTCTTAAACGATTCGTTTTTCAATTGATGTCGGTTACGAATGGTGTCCTCTAATTCCTCAAAATAGTTACTGGGCAAGAAAAACGCGAAAAAATCTTGTTTGAATTTACTCCACCTCACCCATCGTCGATTATTGTTACGAAACCAAATTAAAGCTCTTCCTATTAGCACCTCTGGCATTAATTTTGGTAAGATGTCTTTTGAGATATTGTATACCTCGGCAAGCTCCTCCAACCTTTCGATAAATGGTAACGCTGGTGTTTCACCATCATAATGCAGAGCCCATTTACGCACCTGATTGGTTAGAGCTTCCGCGGTTATATTTCACTTAAATTTCAAGATACTTAGTTCCTAGCTCCTCTCCCTTCATTACAATTTAACGTAACTGCTTACGAAGGTCCTCTTCTGTTCCCGTGGTGTCTTCGTCTAATTCCTCCAGCATCGCTTCTAGATCTTCCCTACGTGCAGCCGCAATCCACGCTGTCTTAACCATATTGGATGTTTACGATATAAATAACCAAAAGAAATCGAATCTAGTCTAAATCTAATCTAAGCACGGGTCCCTGCTCGGGCGCCACTTGTAACAAACTTTCCGGCCCCTACCGCGGCCGAGGTATACTCAACGTATGCCAGGGTTCAGTACAAGAATTCAACAACAAAGAACTAGAAAGTGAAAAGAAAACTATTGGTCTAAGAATTTTCCTTGTAAACGAAGATGAGAGACGCAGTAATGTAATTTAATTTCTTTTCTAATTTTTCTTTTATTTATAACTACAAATTTCTAAAATACAAATTTTCAATTACGATCAATAAAATATCTAAAAGAAATTAATTAACAAAAAATTCAGCGTATCAATTTTTTTTTTTATATTTCCCCTCGTAACTATTCACTTATTTTTGTGATAATGAAAACAACGAAGTAAAAAAAAACAAATCACACTCACCGCAGTTGTAGAGATGACGTCACCGCTCCTCTGCTGTACCTTGGATATGTTTTAAACGAAAAAAAAAACAAAAAAAAACCAAAGTTGAATCTCTATATCATGAATATTTATAAATATACGGAGGTGGAGAAAAAAAAAATTAATAGGCTGTGTTAAATTACAAATAACTATAAAAATACATTACATGATTCATACCATATATTCTCAATTTTTATGGATATTCTTAGTTATTATATAAAAGAAAATTAAATCGAAGTACTTCAAAAAAACTAAGTAAGTAGATAACTAATGCAATAAGTAACAGTATTCACATAACATGATTTACATATCGGTATTTCTATATACATACTTCAATTAATTATATTTAAATTTTATGAATATTCTTAGTTATTATATAAAAGAAAATTAAATCGGAGTACTTCAAAAAAAAACTAAGTTAGTGGATAACTAATGCAATAAGTATCAGTATTCATATAACATGATTTACATATCGGTATTTCTATATACATACTCCAATTTTTATATAGTTATAAAAAATTTTTTTTTTTTAATTTATTTAGTTATTATTGCTATTGTTTGTATGGCGATTCTGGCAATTGATGCCTTATTGTTGTTAACGTTTGCGTCACTGCTACTGTTGCCGTCGCCGTTGCTGTCCCAGGTGACAGTTTGATTTTATCACATTCAATGCATTTGATACTTGATTTATTGATATTAAAAAAAACGTTCATTGAATATATAGTTATTATTTAAATATTAAAAATGTTAGATGTTAACTCTTTTCTATTGTTTAATTTCATATTTATAATTTAGTTAGTAATATATTTGAATTTCTTTAAATACTTCATTTGGTTTCCTTTGTGGTTAATAATGTATCATATTCTGCGGTAAAGCATAGGCACTAAAGATGGACACACGTCTCCCCAAAAAATTGGGATTTTTTTTTTTTAATTTTTTTTTTTCTTTAAAATAGTTGATAGTTGTTATGATATAAAACATTTACTTCAATAAAACTGAATGTTCCGCATTTACAAAATGTGTATAAAAAAATTTACTTAACAACTTCACGCCGCTTCCGATAAGAGTTTCATATATATATTTTTTTTATTTCTTTTGTATTCTTTGCGGATCACTGAAGTTAAACTCTGTCATACGTTCTGCCCGTTCCGTTCAAAAAAACTCAACAAAGAAGACAGAAGATCCTTCGAATGCTCCTTTTACTTACTTTTTTTATAACTGCTTAACTCAGACTTTTTAATCAGCCGTTTCGCGGTCAATAAACCCAAACTTCCAAAAAAAAAGCTTCCAATTACTTTGCTGTTGGTTATTCTTTCGTCTCTCGTCTTGCGCTGTTTACGCTGCACACTCAGCTTTTTCTATTTCCCGCTGCAATATTTTGGCGATCAAACGAAAATGTAAAAAAAACAAATAAAAATGACATCTCTCTCGTTGCTGTTTCTTTTTTTTTTTTGTTTTGATTTGTTCCATAAATGTGTTTGGGTGCTAGTTTCCTTTTTTCTTAATTATTATTATTAAAAAAAAAAAATTTATTTAAACTAAAGTAAGACGGATAAACCGAGAGGACATGTTAAATGTTATTATTCTATAAGTTTCTTTATTCTGGCATAGTTCTACTTTCTTAAGAATTTCCGCTTACATTCAGCAACTTCTTTCACAACACACCTCCACTGACATTATTGCTGTAGACCAGCTGTGAGGATTCGAGGTAATATCAATGAAATATTTGTCAATCAGTGCTTTTAATTACTTACTTATCCTAGGTCCTTAACGCTGTAAGATCAATTTTATTTTTACTGCAAAATTGATCATTACAGTTGTCAGCTGCACATGTTAGTCGGAACATGCACAGAACCTTCCGGAATTGATGATGATGAGCAATCCTGAGTCATACAGCTGTCGCACCCATAAAATACACCATTCGAACTGTCCAATGTCGCCGTTTGATTTTCTGTACTGAGTTCCGCTGTTATTTAATAAAACCTTCTCTTGTAAAATATTATATTTTGCATGCTCAAACGTACATATGAGCGTGTGACAAGCCAAGCCCTGCTGCAGTTTGATTAATAATTTATCTACTGCAGAAATTCCACTAACGAATATGTTGAATTGCGTCTGTATTTGAGCTAATTCATAATAGACAACCATTTTCCATTCACCTGTTACCATCTCAACTGTGCCTATATTTTCAAAATACAGACCGATACTTGAATTAAACTGCGTGGTGGTTACAGGATTGCCCAATAACATTGACAGAAAGAATAATGTGAGGACGATTGCGAACAATTTTGTTTGTTGGGGCAACTTTATTTTCTTCGATGGAATGACCATGGTATCTGCCTAACTTATGTCCGAATGATGCTTTCGATTTTCCTCTTCCTCTTCATCTTCTTGAAAAAGTGGAACAAGCCGGTGAATGGGAAGTTTACAATTTCCTGCAATTGTTTTCACTTCCACTACACGTACCATACCATCGTCGCCATAAAATACTTTTGTAGCGCGTCCTACGGGCCAGTTGGGTGGAGCTGTGTTATCCATAGTGTTTTCCTTTACATTGTCAACAAGAATTTTCCATTTAAGTGGTTGTTGTAATTCTGTTAAGTATTCAGCATTCCATCTCTTCTAAAATTCGAGTCTCAAGTGAGACTAATTTCCACCTTGTAAGTAAGTTATGACTTGTCCCATGAACATTGTTATCTACAGGCCCAGTGAGTGGTTCACCAATAAGGAAGTGACCTAGTGTCAATGAGGCAAGATCGTTTGGTTCTGATGACATTGGTGTTAATGGCCTTGAGTTCATGATTGCTTCAATTTCCACAATAATTGTTTCCAATTTTCCTCAAGTTAATGAAGCTTAATGAACAAAAATCTACTCCTGCATTGTAGAATGGCCTTGAAGGTTTAATTCTAGCTGGTGGCAGCTGACCCATTATTTGTTGAAATGTTGGTTTACTTCTTATACAGCGAACTCCATTATCTTTCTTTTGATGAGCCAAACTTTAAGCCTGATTTGTGACAGTAATGCTTGTGCACCACAATGCATATTTTTTGTATGAACATCAAAGAAAATACTTTTCACAATTGGATCATTATATGGCAAAACCATTCGATGTTTGGTATCATATGCTATAAGTGATGATGAAAGTCGTCCACCAACCCTTAAAATTCCGTTATTATCTAAGAATGGATTTCCACTGTACCATTTGAGTGTAATTGCTGCAATTATTCTTTGAAATCGCTTTGTTGTATTATATGTATGATTACTTGTAATGATGAGTTCAATTCGTCTGGACTATTAGTATTAAAGAGGTAGTCTGCCTGTTGTCTTTGGAGTTGCAATCTTGCAAACGAGTTTCTATTATTGATTTTATAGATGATGTCTTCAGTTATACTGGTAACTGCTGAAGTCACGATTGAGGGTTAAGTTGAACATTGCATTTCAAGCGCACTTTTTTTTGTTTCAGAGTGATTAGTTATTAGATGTGTTGTGTCAACCTGGTTTTCACCTCGTGTCTTCTAATGCCCTTCATGGCACGGTGGCAAGCCCGGAATTCTCGCCGGTATTGGGGTTGAGTCTTGGCATTAGTAATCCACACTGACATCAACAAAAAAAATTCTCGTGCCATGTATTTGTATAAACAAAATTTAGTTAAATCTAAACTGTTAGTCGCGTCGGTCATATTTACTTCCTAGTCCATTTTGGTCTTAGTTATTGGTCGAATGCCAGAACACACTTCACCCGTCCGTACCGCCCCTTTAGCAACTTATTTTTTAAGCATGGTAAACATAACAACAATTACAATATTCTTTTATTAGGTGCATCTTATTTTATTTCAACTAATCTTTAATTAGATCCAAAAAAATTTATAATTTTTTTTCATAATCTAACAGTTTATATATAAACAATAGCAACTTTATAAATTTAAGTATGATATTAATGATATCAAGTATGATAAAAAAAGATTTATACAAAAAAAATAAATATATATATGCCTATACTTAAATTAAACTATATAAATAAAAGTTTATTTATTTATATTTATTTTGTTTTTTTTTTTATAAATAAAAAATACAAAAAAATCGAAATAATAAAAAAAATAAGAAGAAGAGAAAAAAAAGTATGTATGAAGTAAAAACAATTTTTGCTTGCCTGGTTAGGCACTTACCACAACTGCCCAAATGACGTCACTCGCGCTGTCGCTGTATCCAAAGAAATTCGCAGACTACACCATAGAAAATGATCAGCTGTATAGACATATACCCAGCTATGATTAGGACGAGAACAATAAGCCATGGAAATTATGTATGCCAACAGTTCTAAAACAACAGATCTTACAGGAGAATCACAGCGTACCTGGAGCAGGACATTTTGGAGTAAGGAAAACTAAGCAAAGAATATCGAAACTGTATTTTTGGCCAGGTATGTTTCGCGATATTAGTAAATATGTGCGAAGTTGCGATTCGTGCCAGAGGTTTAAACCGAACCAACAGGCTGCTGCCGGACTTATGCTAACACGATTAGCAGAAGAACCATGGTGTACCATCTGCGCGGACTTTGTTGGACCATTGCCAAGGTCCAAACAAGGAAACAGCATGCTCCTGGTCTTTGTGGATAAGTTCACAAAATGGGTTGAGCTAGTACCACTACGGAAGGCGACCACGATCGGCCTTCAAAAGGCCTTCAGAGAACGTATTCTTGCGCGCTTCGGTGTACCAAAAGTCTTATTATCAGATAATGGGACCCAGTTTACCAGTCGGGCTACTAGAACTTTTTTCTCAGATTTGGGTATTACACAACAGTTTACCGCTTCATACGCCCCTTATGAAAACCCCACAGAGAGGACTAATAGGACCGTTAAGACCCTTATCAGTCAGCTCACGGAAGGCGACCACAGGAATTGGGACGTATATTTGCCAGAAATTACACTAGCGATGAACTCAAGTGTAGCCGAATCTACGGGATTCTCAGCAGCCTTTTTGAACTTCGGACGAGAACCACGTATGACTGCTAATCAATTTGACAAGGTCACTGCAGGTACCGGTGACGTGCCAATCTCTCCTACCGACAAAGCCCAGAAATTACAAGGTATCATGGAAGTGGTAAGGCAAAATATGCAGTACGCTTCGATCGAACAGGCAAGGCATCACAATCTCCGCCGTAGGGACTGGAAACCGAAAATAGGGGATCAAGTTCTGGTAAGGAACCATACTTTGTCTAAAGCGGTTGATCACATTGCCGCGAAACTAAGTCCAAAATTCAGTGGGCCATACAAGGTGAAATGTTTCCAATCGCCAGTAATTGTAATAGTAGAAGACAAGATCACTAAAACCAGGAAAACAGCCCACGTCAGCGATATCAAATTGTACTACGTAGACTCTAATCGAGAAGAGTACGAAGGCGGTATGGAAAAAGTGTAAACACAATATTGGGAATACAATGTCAACCCTCACAACAGGATTTATTTTTTACTGGAAGTATAGGGGGAATGTAATGATCAATTTTGCAGTAAAAATAAAATTGATCTTACAGCGTTGAGGACCTAGGATAAGTAAGTAATTAAAAGCACTAATTGACAAATATTTCATGGATATTACCTCGAATCCTCACGGCTGGTCTACAGCAATAATGTCAGTGGAGGTGTGTTGTGAAAGAAGTTGCTGAATGTAAGCGGAAATTCTTAAGAAAGTAGCACTACACCACAATAAAGAAACTTATAGAATAATGACATTTAACATGTCCTCTCGGTTTATCCGTCTTACTTTAGTTTAAATAAATTCTTTTTTTTAATAATGATACTTAAGAAAAAAAGAAACTAGCACCCAAACACATTTATGGAACAAATCAAAACAAAAAAAAAACAAGGAAACAGCAACGAGAGAGATGTCATTTTTATTTGTTTTTTTACATTTTCGTTTGATCGCCAAAATATTGCAGCGGGAAATAGAGAAAGGAATAGAAAAGAGTGTGCAGCATAAACAGCGCAAGACGAGAGACGAAAGAATAACCAACAGCAAAGTAATTGGAAGCTTTTTTTTTTGAAAGCTTGAGTTTATTGACCGCGAAACGGCTGATTAAAAAGTCTGAGTTAAGCAGTTAGAAAAAAGTAAATAAAAGGAGCATTCGGAGGATCTTCTGTCTTCTTTGTTGAGTTTTTTTTGAACAGAACGGGCAGAATGTATGACAGAGTTTAACTTCAGTGATCCGCAAAGAATACAAAAGAAATAAAAAAAAAGATATTCATATGAAACTCTTATCGAAAGCGGCGTGAAGTTGTTAATATATAAATTTGTACTCTGGAACAGTGTTTTATACCATAACAACTATCAAGTATTTTAAATAAAAAAAAAAAAAATTATACAAAAAAAACCAATTTTTTTTGAGGGACGTGTGTCCATCTCTAATGCCTTTGCTTTACCGCAGAATATGTTACATTATTAACCACAAAGGAAACCAAATGAAGTGTTTAAAGAAATTCAAATATATTACTAACTAAATTATAAATACGAAATTAAACAATAGAAAAGAGTTAACATCTAATAATTTCAATAATATATATCCAATGAACGTTTTTTTAATATCAGTAAATCAAGTATCGAATGCATTGAATGTGGTAAAATCAAACTGACACCTGGGACAGCAACGGCGACGGCAACAGTAGCAGTGGCGCGAACGTTAACAACAATAAGGCATCAATTGCCAGAATAGCAATAATAACTAAATAAATTACTTATTGCATTAATTATCTACCAACTTAGTTTTTTTTGAAGTATTATTTAATTTTCTTTTATATAATAACTAAGAATATTCATGAAAGTTAAATATAATTAATTGAAGTATGTTAAATGAATACTGTTACTTATTACATTAGTTATCTATTTACTTAGTTTTTTTTTTTTGAAAGTATTCCGATTTAATTTTCTTTTATATAATAACTGAGAATATCCATGAAATTTAAGTATAATTAATTGAAGTATGTTAAATGAATACTGTTACTTATTAAATTAGTTATCTATTTACTTAGTTTTTTTTTTTGAAGTACTCCGATTTAATTTTTTTTTATAAAATGACTAAGAATATCCATAAAAATTTAGAATATACGGTATAAATCGTGAAATGAATTTTTATAATTATTTGTAATTTAATATAGCCTATTAATTTTTTTTTTTTCTCCACCCCCGTATATTTGTAAATATTTATGATATAGAGAATCAACTTTGGCTGGGGTTTTTTTTTTTTGTTTAAAACATATCCCAGGTACAGCAGAGGAGCGGTGACGTCATCACTACAACTGCGGTGAGTGTGATTTGTTTTTTTTTACTTCGTTGTTTTCATTATCACAAAAATAAGTGAATAGTTGCGAGGGGAAATATATACAAAAAATTTTATACGCGCGAAAAAAATAATTGCTTTGTTAATTAATTTCTTTTAGATATTTTATTGATTGCAATTGAAAACTTGTACTTGGAAATTTGTAGTTATATATAAAAGAAAAAATTAGAAAAAAATTAAATTACATTGCTGCACCTCTCATCTTCGTTTATAAGGAAAATTCTTAGACCTGTAGTTTTCTTTCCAATTTCTTACTCTTTGTTGTTGAGTTCTTGTACTGAACCCTGGTATACGCTGAGTATACCCCGGCCGCGGTAGAGGCCGGAAAGGTCGTTACAGTAGGTTGAAAATTTGTACAAAATTTCCATTTCATTTCCTTCCATTTCCATTTCATTTCCTTCTTCGAGGAAATTAAATGAAAATGAACTTGCCACGAGGCACTACCTGTCTGCATGATTCCTGTGCCGTTTCTTTGGGCTCTTGAATACTTTGAAGAATTTGTCTTGGTCTGTAGTAACAAGATCATAATCCTTCTGCTGGAGTATACCTAAGTTATGCATCGGGTTCTGTAGGTTTTTGGGTCTGGATGGTTTCCGAATTCCTAGATTTAGTTTCTGTACTTGTATCAGAGGATTGTCTAGCTTATTTTTACGGAAATTTAGATTCATCTTTTTCTTCTTGTAGCTGTTGCTTTCGTTGACTATCGTGGTTAATTGAAACTTCTTGCACTGATTGTGTCGAACTTGGGGTTTCTTGAGTCAATCGAACTCGTCTGTTATGGTCTTCAATTACTGTAACCTTTCGTGGACCTTGTTGTGTTTCAATATCTTGAACTTGCTGTTGTTCTACGTATCCTTGAGTTTTAACTTGTGTTATATGGTGATTCCTCGTTGGATTGGTTCTTTTTGGTTGATTAACTACCAGTGAATTTTTCTTGCTAGGACTTGGATCTTTGTGCCGTTGAATCTTTTGTTTTTGCGCTTTGATTACGCTTGGTTCTTTCTGTCGTTGTACTTTCTGTGTTTGAACTTGTAATATTTGATGATTTGGGGTGACTCGCTGTTGTTTAGAGACTTTGGGGTTTTCTTTGATAAATCTTGGTTTTAACTGGCTTTGTAGTTCCTGTATTTCGAGTGGTAATATTTCATGGTTTGGTGTGACTCGCTGTTGTATAGATACTTTGGGATTTTGCTTGTTGGGTCTTGAATCTTGCTGTGGTTTGCACGCTTGGTTTTGGAGCATACGTTTAAATTCTGTGGCTTGGTCCTGATTGAACGATTTTAAGTTTTCTTTGAACGGCGTGATATGTTGCGGTGTTTGGTGTACTGATACTTGCTTCGTTTGACTTTGAAATATTTCTTGGTTGAAATTGCAGCATTTGTTGAACTTCTGTGACTTGGTTCCGATTGAATGGTTTTAGATTTCCTTTAACTGGCATGACATGTTGAATATTCTGCTGAGTTGATACTTAGTAAATTTGATTTTGAAATATATCTTGATCTTGCATGATTCGTGCTGTTACTTAGCTGTCGGCTGGTTGCGTTGCTGATTACTTCTCTGCTGGTTGAGGATAAGTGACTCGGAATTTGAACTCGGAATAAGTTTGTCCTGTATCGGCGTAGTAGGTACGCGTCTCACTGTATTTTCCAATACCATCGTTTGTG
>NC_051846.1:70781971-70788872 GCF_002237135.1 Teleopsis dalmanni | reverse complement strand
TACAGACGTGTGTCGTCCTTGGCCGCGTCGAGTAGCCTCCGCCAGTCAGCCCGATTAGTTGCTTTCTGACGTCAGTTGGTAGTACCGAGCGCCCCCAAATCGTTGGTCACCTGGTCCTTCCACCGAAGATGCGGACGTCCTCTACCGCGTTTTCCACCTGCGGGTACCGAGTCAAATACCTTTCTAGCTGGAGCACTTTCTTCCATTCGCACGACATGACCAAGCCAGCGTAGCCGCTGAATTTTTATGCGCTTAACTATGTTAATGTCGCGGTATAGCTCATACAGCTCATCGTTCCATCTAATTCGATACTCGTCGCCAACGCGTAAGGGATCATAGATCTTTCGAAGAATTTTTCTCTCGAATGCTCCTAACGCCTTCTCATTACTGTTGGTAATTGTCCAAGCTTCTGCACCATACAGCAGGACAGGCATGATAACGGATTTGTGAGCGTGATTTTTGTTTGTCGAGAGAGGGCTTTATTTCTCAATTGCTTACTTAGCCCGAAGTAACATTTGTTGGCAAGAGTAATTATTCGTTGAATCTCTAGGTTGACGTCATTTTTGGTGTTTAAGCTGGTTCCTAAATAAACAAAGTCTTTCACAACTTCGAACTTATAATTGTCAACAGTAACGTAGGTCCCAAGACGCTCAGGAGATTTGTTTGTTGACAGAAAGTACTTTGTTTTGTCCTCATTTACCACAAGACCCATTTGCTTTGCTTGTTTTTCTAAGTTGGAAAATGCCGCACTGACGACGCGAGTGTTCAGACTAATGATATCAATATCGTCGGCATACGCAAGCAGCATTACACTTTTGTAGAATATTGTGCCAGTACGGTTTAAATCTGCTGCTTGAATTATCGTTTCCAACATTAGGTTAAAGTAGTCACACGACAAGGAGTCACCCTGTCTGAAACCTCGTTTGGTATCAAACGGCTCGGAGAGGTATCAACGTCATTTTACATAGCCGTAAAAGTTTTGCTGGGATACCAAATTCAGACATAGCGGCATAGAGTGTACTTCTAGTAGTAGTGTCAAAAGCAGCTTTGAAGTCGACAAATAGGTGGTGTGTGTCGATTTGTTTTTCTTGAGTCTTCTCCAGGATTTGACGCACTGTCTGGTCTAGAGTGGATTTGCCAGGTCTGAAGCCACACTGATAAGGTCCAATCAGTTGGTTGACGATTGGCTTTAATCTTTCACATAGTACGTTTGACAGAACCTTATATGCGATATTTAAAAGACTGATCCCGCGGTAGTTGGCGCAGTTTGCAGGATCACCTTTTTTGTGGATTGGGCAAAGCACACTTAAATTCCAATTGTTGGGCATGCATTCATCCGACTAAATGTTGCGAATTAGCTGTAGCATGCATTTTGATAGCTCTTCGCCACCAGCTTTAAACAGCTCAGCCGGTAAACCATCGGCGCCTGCAGCTTTGTTGTTTTTGAGCCGCGTTATAGCTGTTTTAACTTCATTATGATCGGGAGGCGGGACGATTATTTCATCGTCAACGATTGAAAATTCGGGATCATCTTCGCTTTCAGTCACATTGCTACTACCGCCATTTAGTAGTTTCGAGAAGTGATCCCTCCAAATATTAAGCATGCTTTGGACATCTATCATCAGATTACCGTTTTCATCTTTGTAGGAATTAGCTCCGGGTTTATAACCATAATTTTTTGATAGAATTTTCGAGCCATATTCCTGTCGCCCAGCTTCTCAAGCTCTTCGTACTCACGTCTTTCTGTTTCCTTCTTTTTTCGCCTGAAAAGACGTTTCTCTTCCCTTCTCTTTTGCCGATATCGCTCTTTAACAGCGCGCGTCGCAACTGACCGCAGGGTGGCTTGATATGCTGCGTCTTTCTCTGCGGTAGCATTGCGACACTCTTGGTCGTACCAGCTGTTTCTTTGTATACGGTGATAGCCGATCACCTCTTCTGCAGCGGTACGCATAGAGTTGGAGATGTGGTTCCATTGCGCGCATATATCGGCTTCTTCAGATGAATTTTCCAGATATTGGGAGAGTCGAGTAGCGAAGTCATTAGCTGTCTGTTGTGATTGCAGCTTTTCGACGTCTAGCTTTCGCTGTGCTTGTTCACGTACCTTTTTCATCGCACATAAACGTGTGCGGATCTTGGCTGCAACAAGGTAATGATCCGAGTCGATGTTGGCTCCACGGATAGTACGTACATCCAAGACACTGGAAGCATGCCTTCTGTCTATCACAACGTGATCAATTTGAGATCTTGTGTTTTGATCAGGTGACAGCCATGTTGCCTTATGTATGTTGAGATGCTGGAATCTGGTACTACTAACCACCATGTTTCTAGCCGCGGCGAAATCAATCAGCCTTCTTCCATTATCAGAAGTTTTCGTGTGAAGGCTGAACTTTCCGACAGTAGCACCAAAGATACCTTCTGCGTTGAAGTCTCCAACAACGATTTTGATGTCATGATGGGGACAGCGTTCATATGCTTGTTCAAGCTGTTCATAGAAAATTTCCTTGGTGTCGTCATCTTTATCTTCCGTCGGGGCATGCGCACATATTAGAGTGATAAAGAAAAATTTTGCCTTAATCCGGATTTTTGCGAGCCTTTCGTTTATTGGTGTAAACGTTGAGACCAAATTTCTCAGCTTTTGGCCTACCGCAAATCCGACTCCAAACTCGTGCTTTGTTGCATGGCAGCTGTAGTAGATGTCACAATGATCTCGTTTAGAGCATCCTTGTCCCGTCCATCGCATTTCCTGGAGAGCGGTAATGTCAGCCTTATATTCCTTGAGGACATTAACCAGCTGTATAGATGCACCTTCTTTGTAAAGAGTTCGGACATTTCAGGTGCATATTTTTAAATCGTGTTCCTTAATATGTTTGCGTTTGTCGTCATCAGTAGATCGTTTCCTTATCCGAGGCTGCCTCTTCGTTTGCATTGAAAGAATTTTTTAAATGGTGGGTTCCAAGCCCGACGCATAACCTCATATATCCCTGAGGTGGATTTCGCTGCACACATTAGTTCACTACGCACGGATGATTGTAGCTATCCAGAGGAACCACGTGGAGGCTGTGTGTCAACTTGGAGAGAACACTGACAAGGATCGTGTTGGCATTTTCCATGTTAAGTTTAATCAGTCGGTTTACCTTGTATGTTGAATCTCCATAATTGAGTATTAACAAACATGCATGACAAGAATAATTCTCAATTTAGTTGTGTGGACTGCGTAACACATTTCAAAATATGTCATTCCTTCACTATTTATTGACAGAATATAATGAAATGGCGTACTCTTGCGCACAATAAATTTTCATGTATAAGGGTTTTAAAAAGTTTTGGTATAAAACATTAAAAAATGAATAATACATAATTGAGTTATTAACAAACATGCATTACAAAAATAATTCTCAATTTTGTTGTGTGGACTGCGTAACACTTTTCAAAATATGTCATTCTTTCACTATTTATTAACAGAATATAATGAAATGGCGCACTGTTGCGCACAATAAATTTCACATGTATAAGGGTTTTAAAAAGTTCCGGTATAAAACATTAACAAATGAATAATACATAATTGAGTTATTAACAAACATGCATGACAAAATTAATTCCCAACTTAGTTGTGTGGACCGCGTAACACATTTCGAAATATGTCATTCCTTCACTATTTATTGACGGAATATAATGTATAATATAGAATATAATATATAATATAACTGTTGCGCACAATAAATTTCACATGTATAAGGGTTTTAAAAAGTTCCGGTATAAAACATTAAAAAATGAATAATACATAATTCAGTTATTAACAAACATGCATGACAAAAATTATTCCCAACTTTGTTGTGTGGACCGCGTAACACATTTCAAAATATGTCATTCCGTCACTATTTATTAACAGAATATAATGAAATGGCGCACTGTTGCGCACAATAAATTTCACATGTATAAGGGTTTTAAAAAGCTCCGGTATAAAACATTAAAAAATGAATAATACATAATTGAGTTATTAACAAACATGCTTGACAAAAATAATTCTCAACTTTGTTGTGTGGACCGCGTAACACATTTTAAAATATGTCATTCCGTCACTATTTAATAACAGAATATAATGAAATGGCGCACTGTTGCGCACAATAAATTTCACATGTATAAGGGTTTTAAAAAGTTCCGGTATAAAACATTAAAAAATGAATAATACATAATTGAGTTATTAACAAACATGCATGACAAAAATAATTCACAACTTAGTTGTGTGGACTGCGTAACACATTTCAAAACATGTCATTCCTTCACTATTTATTGACAGAATATAATGTATAATATAGAATATAATATACAATTTAACTGTTGCGCACAATAAATTTCACATGTATAAGGGTTTTAAAAAGTTCCGGTATAAAACATTAAAAAATGAATAATACATAATTGAGTTATTAACAAACATGCATGACAAGAACAATTCTCAATTTAGTTGTGTGGACTGCGTAACACATTTCAAAACATGTCATTCCTTCACTATTTATTGACAGAATATAATGTGTAATATAGAATATAATATATAATATAACTGTTGCGCACAATAAATTTCACATGTATAAGGGTTTTAAAAAGGTTTGGTATAAAACATTAAAAAATGAATAATACATAATTGAGTTATTAACAAACATGCATTACAAAAATAATTCCCAACTTTGTTGTGTGGACTGCGTAACACTTTTCAAAATATGTCATTCCTTCACTATTTATTAACAGAATATAATGAAATGGCGCACTGTTGCGCACAATAAATTTCACATGTATAAGGGTTTTAAAAAGTTGCGTTATAAAACATTAACAAATGAATAATACATAATTAACAAACATGCATGACAAAAATAATTCCCAACTTTGTTGTGTGGACTGCGTAACACATTTCAAAATATGTCATTCCGTCACTATTTATTAACAGAATATAATGAACTGGCGCACTGTTGCGCACAATAAATTTCACATGTATAACGATCTTAAAAAGTTCCGGTATAAAACATTAAAAAATGAATAATACATAATTGAGTTATTAACAAACATGCATGACAAAAATAATTCTCAACTTAGTTGTGTGGACCGCGTAACACATTTCAAAATATGTCATTCCGTCACTATTTATTGACAGAATATAATGTATAATATAGAATATAATATATAATATAACCGTTGCGCACAAAAATTTCACATGTATAAGGGTTTTAAAAAGTTCCGGTATAAAACATTAAAAAATGAATAATACATAATTGAGTTATTAACAAA
The DNA here is from genome assembly GCF_002237135.1 of Teleopsis dalmanni. NCBI lineage: Eukaryota > Metazoa > Arthropoda > Insecta > Diptera > Diopsidae > Teleopsis > Teleopsis dalmanni. The sequence goes on along the minus strand of NC_051846.1, from coordinate 70,783,595 downwards.
CATGCATGACAAAAATAATTCTCAACTTAGTTGTGTGGACCGCGTAACACATTTCAAAATATGTCATTCCTTCACTATTTATTAACAGAATATAATGAAATGGCGCACTGTTGCGCACAATAAATTTCACATGTATAAGGGTTTTAAAAAGTTCCGGTATAAAACATTACCAAATGAATAATACATAATTGAGTTATTAACAAACATGCATGACAAAAATAATTCCCAACTTTGTTGTGTGAACTGCGTTACACATTTCAAAATATGTCATTCCGTCACTATTTATTAACAGAATATAATGAAATGGCGCACTGTTGCGCACAATAAATTTCACATGTATAACGGTTTTAAAAAGTTCCGGTATAAAACATTAAAAAATGAATAATACATAATTGAGTTATTAACAAACATGCATGACAAAAATAATTCTCAATTTAGTTGTGTGGACTGCGTAACACATTTCAAAATATATAATTCCGTCACTATTTATTAACAGAATATAATGAAATGGCGCACTCTTGCGCACAATAAATTTTCATGTATAAGCGTTTTAAAAAGTTCCGGTATAAAACATTAAAAAATGAATAATACATAATTGAGTTATTAACAAACATGCATGACAAAAATAATTCTCAATTTAGTTGTGTGGACTGCGTAACATACTTCAAAATATTTTTTTCCGTCACTATTTATTGACAGAATATAATGAAATGGCGCACTGTTGCTCGCAATAAATTTTCATGTATAAGGATTTTAAAAAGTTCTGGTATAAAACATTAAAAAATGAATAATACATAATCGAGTTGTTAACAAACATGCATGACAAAAATAATTCTCAACTTAGTTGTGTGGACTGCGTAACACACTTCAAAATATGTCATTCCGTCACTATTTATTGACAGAATATAATGAAATGGCGCACTGTTGCGCACAATAAATTTTCATATATAAGGATTTTAAAAAGTTCCGGTATAAAACATTAAAAAATGAATAATACATAATTGAGTTATTAACAAACATGCATGACAAGAATAATTCTTAACTTAGTTGTGTGGACTGCGTAACATACTTCAAAATATGTTTTTCCATCACTATTTATTAACAGAATATAATGAAATGGCGCACTGTTGCGCACAATAAATTTCACATGTATAAGGGTTTTAAAAAGTTCCGGTATAAAACATTAAGAAATGAATAATACATAATTGAGTTATTAACAAACATGCATGACAAAAATAATTCTCAACTTAGTTGTGTGGACTGCGTAACATACTTCAAAATATGTCATTCCGTCACTATATGTTATGCCGTCACTATATATTAACAGAATATAATGAAATGGCGCACTGTTGCGCACAATAAATTTTCATGTATAAGGGTTTTAAAAAGTTCCGGTATAAAACATTAAAAAATGAATAATACATAATTGAGTTATTAACAAACATGCATGACAAAAATAATTCTCAATTTTGTTGTGTGGACTGCGTAACATACTTCAAAATATGTTTTTCCGTCACTATTTATTGACAGAATATAATGAAATGGCGCACTGTTGCGCACAATAAATTTGCATGTATAAGGGTCTTAAAAAGTTCCGGTATAAAACATTAAAAAATGAATAATA
>NC_051846.1:70761425-70781871 GCF_002237135.1 Teleopsis dalmanni | reverse complement strand
AATCGAGTCTACGTCTTGCCACCGCTGGGCAGTTGCATAGAACATGTTCCGATGTTTCCTTCTCCTCATGACAGAGTCGACAGGAATCACTTTCTACCGCACCTATAATCTTCATGTGGTAATTAAGTCTACAGTGCCCTGTAAGAAGTTCAGTGTAGATTTTGATATCATTTCTGCTAAGGTTGATGATAGCATCAACTTTGATGTGTTCAGGATCAATGAATCTTTTTGACTGTCGCATGCCTGTTTGGGCTCTCCAGTGTTCAAGTAGACGATGTTTCTCCCGTTCACATAATAAGTTGTTTGTGAAGCTATTTGTTACCCCGCAGAAGGGCTCTGGCCCAATGAAAGGAGTACATGCACCCTTCTTTGCTAATATGTCTGCTATTTCATTGCCCTCATGCCCCTCGTGTCCCGGTACCCACATAAGAGTAACATAGTTCCTCGATGCTAGGGTGTTGAGAAGTTGAAAGCATTCCCAAACCAGCTTTGATTGGAATAAGGATTTGCTAAAGATTTTAGAGCTGCTTGGCTGTCTGATAGAATGCATATGTTGGTACCTCGGGTGCCCCTACGTATGCATTCTCTTGCACAAAGCTCTAAGGCATGGACTTCTGCTTGAAAAATTGAAGCAGTTTTTCCCATTGCGATTGCTTTACGGAAGTTTGGTCCCATAACTCCTGCTCCTGCACTGCCATTATCCATTTTGGACCCATCAGTATACCATAATTGAGAGCCCTGCTTTAAGTTTATTTTATTATTTCTCCAAGTTGATCGGTCACTAATGACCACTTCGAATTCCCTGGAGAAAGCTAATTTTCTATTCATCTTGTCGAAGACCTTAAGGCACGAAGAATTCCAGATTTCATCTAGAATCTTTGCGTGTCCTGTCAGATTGCCCTCTTTAAGATTACCTAGATAAGGAAGCCTTAGTGCAGCACTGGTCGCAGTCCTTTTAACTGTAATGTGTAATGGGGTGAGTCCAGTGAGCATTGCTAGGGCTTCTGTGGGGCACGTTCTCATTGCTCCCGTTACGCTTAGACAGGCTGTTCGATGAATCTTATTGAGAGTCATCTTAGCCTTCGTCTGATTTACCTTTGGCCACCATGCCAAAGAAGCATAGGTCATCATCGGTACTATTACGGTCTTGTACGACCAAGCCATCATTTTTGGTCGCAGACCCCATGTTTTACCATACAGTCTTTGGCACGCATAAGTTGCTCTTAGAGCTTTGCCAGTTATATATGATAAATGGTTTTTCCAAGTAAGAGTTTTATCTAGAATTACTCCTAGATATTTCATTTCCTCAGATAGTATTAAGTCAGTGTCCCCTAACTTTAAGGTCCCTAGATTCATCTTCCTTCTTCTGGTGAAGGGTACTACATTTGTTTTATTCGGATTAATCGAGAGTCCTTTCTCTTGACACCAATTTTGAGTGATATCAAGAGCTAGTTGCATACGATCGGATATGGTGGAGTCAAATTTGCCTCTAACCATGATGACTAGATCATCTGCAAAGCCCTGAACTTCATATCCGAGGTCACTAAGAGACTGTAGGAGTTCGTCAATGACCAATAGCCATAGGAGTGGCGAAAGAACGCCTCCTTGAGGACATCCTTTGGTTGACTTGACAGTTAATCTCTTCGTCCCCATTTCAAAGATTATCGTCCTATTTTTCAGCATATTGAGAATCCATGTTATGATCAGTCTATGTATTCCTTTCCTGACCATTCCTGCCTCAATTGATCTGAATGTTGCATTATCAAAAGCTCCTGTAATGTCAACCGATGTGCAGAGAGCTATTTCCTTACCGTCTAAAGCCTTCTCGATTTTACTCGTCAGACTATGTATAGCGGTGTCGGTCGATTTGCCCGACTGATAAGCATACTGTTCAATATGTAATTAATACTTTTAGTGTTTGTAATATTTTTTTATTTATTAATAAGTAAATATAAATAATAAACCACACACACCGGCACTATATAAAAAAAAAATAATAAAAACACGTTTATAAACAAGACAAAGCATGAAAGCTTTGGTTGAACTAAATACAAAGCACGGAGAATTCAAGAACACACGAAAACACAAAGCACAGAAATTACACCCAGGCGAACAACAGCAGCAAAAGACAACAAGTACCAAAAATACCAACGACAAAAGTTCCGATGCGCTACAGGAAAAGCTTTGGTCGTTTGAGTATAAATAAACGCGCATTGTACAAGCAAGGCACTTGTTGGAAATTCTCGAAGGCAGTTATACATCTTTGCGAAAACAAGGAATTAGAAATTTGTAGCTTTGTATAAACGTCAAGGTAGTTCATACGTCTTGACTAGTAGTTTTGTATAAACGTCAAGGTAGTTCATACGTCTTGACTGGTACCTTCGTATAAACGTCAAGGTAGTTTATACGTCTTGACCAGTAGTGAGTAACAAGTCAAGGAGCTTATACATCTGGACTAATAGGTTGATGTTCTGTAATCCGAAATAAAATTCCAAGTTTGAATTCCAAGTAGAGTGGCGTCTGTCCGGAAATACTATACAACGCCGAGATCATTTAGTCAAACCCCGAAAGTTTCCATAGGAGGCCAACACAATTCATCATAATATTTACATTGTAACATTTCTTTTTCTTTCTTTTTTTTTTAATTATAATAATAAATAAATCAGTAATCACATATACTAAATTGTCTTTGATTTGGAAAAAAATAAATTATATTGCAACGACCCCTGGACGACGGCTGAGAATACCCCAGCATCATCATCGACAAAAAGTGTGTCGTTACACTTATTAATACCGTAATTTTATTAATAGCTTATATACTAACATTTTTTTATAAGTTTTTATTAACTAATAATAAGCAAATGTTTTTTTTAACTAATAATAAACAAATGTTTTTTTTATTATTAACTGAAAATAGCTTAATTCTATTGTTGTGTATTTATTTTTCTTTTCGTTTTTCTTTGTTTTATAGTAATAGTAACTTAATTGTATGCCTAGTGCATTTTTATTTTAGTGGCGAGATGGTGAAAGTCGTAACAATGTGTGCAATAAGAATGAAGAATAGATGTGTGATGCTTTTTGTCTATTGTGTTCGTTAACTAAGGCAAATTTTTGTTGGAAGCCTCGAGCATTGATTAATGCTTGATTCACACATGCAGCAGCACGTAAATCAAAAATGTGAACTATAGAGAGAAATCAAAATAAATTTCTACACAGCCAATGCAAAATCTCTGCGTTCCTCTTGAATGGCCTAATATGTGTAGAAATAAAATCGCTTGAGTTGAGAAGTCCTCTTGTATTTAGTGTTCTTGATAACACCATTGACAAAGCTCCTTTTCTGTTCCTCTGTAGTGCACTGAGCGAAAGTTAAGCTTTATGGTGCATTCTCGTCTCCGAATGATGTGGAAATTGGAAGTTGTTCTTTGCTTGAGCTTTAATCCAGTTCCACAGTTCCAGTTCTTCTTTTGACAGTTCTTGTTATTCTTTTGTTTTGTTTTTTTTTAGAAAAATGTGTTTTTTTATCTTGTGTCGGTGAAATTGTTTGGTTTATTAAATGCCTAAAAACAAAATAGAAAATATTTAACGATAAGTTAAGGCATGTGTGTCATTTATTTATTCAAATGTATTTATTTACGCGTTTCAAATCATTTTGCTTGTAATTTTAGGATATTTCAAGAGTACCAGTTCTGTTTTTGCGGGGGTTGATTTCGGTGGGTTGACTTTCTTAATATTTTAAATTTTAATTAACCACTTTCGTTACAAGCAAAGAATACTTTTACAAGAACGGAAACTCCGCCCACTTCCATCGAAACGAAGAGAAATTTATAACATTTTGGCACACGTATGGAATACATGTGATTTTACCACGATAACATCAAATTACTCTCTTTTGGGGTTGCAGTATATTAATTTCTTACTACTTGCTTATCATATGCTTTCCTTTTAATAATATAAAAAACTTGTGCGTACCTTATTTGGTTAATAATATCACATCACGTAAACAAAATATATATTGTAACAACATAAATACATGATAAGTAAATATATAAATTAATGTATAAACATGTAAATCAGTCAATTTTAATCAGTTTACTTTGCTTAATAATGTAATATGTATTCAGCAAATTCATAATTTTAATTAATTTTTTAATATAAATTTTAAAGTATTTTGATTTATTATGTGCGGCAAAAACCTTTGTAGAAGTGAATGTTTTTATAAAATAAAAAAAGCAGTTTTGAATATATCTTATTTAATGATTTATATTTTCTTAAATATTTTTTGAACGTATAAAACATTATAATTTTGAAATAATATCATTAAATGCTGTTATGATGTGTAATTAATAATAAAGACCGAAGCTACTACCAATTTACTATTTTATACGGCAACACTCAAATTGTGAATGATGAATTACAAAGAAGATTTTATATAGAACGGAAACTTAAATGAGCACAACACAAAATAACAAACACACTCTCAGAAATTGCACTAATACCATCTCAAAACGTACGATTATTTCCAACTTGAGAAAGTTTAAGTCCTTTTTCGCTCCGAATACGGACCTTAACTTACTCTTACGAAAAATTTTATGGGCAATGAGTGCAACAGGGAGCATAATTTTGGTTCTCTGTTTTGATTTTTTGACAAAAAATTTGATTGTACCGCGCCATATTTAAAAAAAATTACCGCGCAAATGATTGTTAAAAAGTAGTAAAATTTATTTGCGCCCAATATTGTAAAGCAAAAAGTGAACTAAGTTATTTAATCATACATTTTTTTGAAATAATAATAAAGAAAGTAAATAATAATAATTATGATTTAAAAATACTGGTGCATATAATTTTTTAAAATAAATTATACAGTTTTTGATATACATTGTACAATAATTTATGCTTTTAATTTTATATTATTTATTATTACTTGTAAATTCATATTGTAATGGAAGAATCTAATGGAAGAATCTGGCAGGATCACCATGTATTGGATGTATGGAATTGTAGACAATATTCAATCAATGTAATGTAATGTATTAGTCCGGTGCGTGTAATTATCCCTGCCTGATACGAGCATGCATCAAAAAAACCTACTGATGCAATCAAGAACAAGTTATCAAGCGGCTTGTTACCGCTGGTACCTAGGCCAGTGTTACTTGGCCAGAAGGAGTGAGAATAAAATTCAACAACGCATGTATATCTGCAGTCATAAGTATATATTCTGATTTTATTTAACAATAGTTTGGGTACTTATACATTTTCCTAGATTCTAGCGATCTCAAGACTCCGCCTCTTTATTCCAGACAAAACCTGGAAAAGTATAACCGCAGCCAATCAAAGTGATTGCTGATCTTGCAGAATGCATTGCATAGCGACGACACTGTTTGCTCATTTAGGTCAAACGTCAAAGTTATTATTAGAGTGCATTGACAATATTGCTTGCACATGTCTTTTGCAATATAGGAAATGATGATAATGATTTACTTTTAATTAATAATTATCAATTAAATTAACATATAAAATATTTAAACTTGTATTTATAATTTTTTAAAGTTTTTAATTTATATTTTTGTAATATAAAACTTATATTTATTAAATTACAATGTAAATATTTTGTATATTATAGTTTCAATTTAATCTTATATGCAATAAAATAAAATATATAAAAATGGTGCCTCCTGGGGAACCGGTACCTTAACTCGGTAACGCGCCTCTATGTATACCTCAAAGGTGGTGTGGAAAATACATAAAAAATTATTATATCTAATTAATTAACCTAAGATGTCAGAGTTTTTAAAATTTTCAAACCTCTACCATCTTTTTTAGGGAAGAATTAAGTAAACATATAACTAATGTAAATATATTTTAAGTTATAAAATAAGTCAAACTGTTAAAATAGTACATTTAATAATTAATTTATCACTACGTAGTTGCTTAAGGCCCAAACTGCTATAGCAGTAAGTATTTTTTTTTTCTTTACTTGTTATTTAAATGACTGTGTAAAGTTAATAATAAATAAATAAACCCGAAATGTTTATTAATTATACTCACCACAAAAATTGACGATGAGCGCGAGTTATATCGCTAGTGAATGATATAATCAGCAAACACAAAACATCAGAAGTATAGATCGTTTGTTCCTAAACAAACAATCTCGAGCAACACATTATATTTTAATAGAATATTATATCGTGCAAATATTCTATACTACTAAACATTTTAAATTATGTATTGTATTAAACAGGAAACAAAAAATACCTAAACATTGTAACAAAACATTTTATATTATCTATTAAACAGGAAATTGAAAGCAACTAAACATTGTAACATTTTTCAGTACCTATTTATAACAATAAAACATATTTTTAAAAATAATAGGAGGAAAATCCCTAGTATTGGGACTTCCGTCCTTTTCTTTAACCTTTTTTTCAAACAATAGTAAATGTAATTAAAATTAATACAGTTTATTAAAATAAGTAACACATTTCAACCTTGAGAATAAAATTAGTCTCAAGATAATTTTGTATAAATACAGAACACTGTTGAAAATAAAATTAGTCTTAAGATTCAATCATTCGAATAAACTTCAATGATTTTATAGAAAAAAATAAAGTGTTTTTCTATTATTAATATTTAAAAACATAATTGGCGTAGTCGGTAACCGAGTCTAATCCGAAGATCGTGACTCTTTATGAACTTTTAAAATCTAATTTTTAACTAAATAAAATAAAAAATTTGAACAATAAACTAAAAGTGGTACAGAATATAAAAGTGTTAACAAGTGTAATCTTACTAAAATTTTCAAAAAAAAAAATTTGGAAAAATGGAAACACACAAGGACTTAATAGCTAAACTCGAGCAGTTAACAACGATTATCAAGGATCAAGATAATCAGATGAAACAAATGCAACAGCAGATGCAACAACAGCAGCAGCAACAACAATACGAAAGACAAATGGAGGAGTACAAAACAAAAAATGAACAACTAACATCAATCATCTATCAAAAAGATCAGCACATTAAACAAGTACAGGTACAAAGCGTGCAAAAAACAAATTTATCAAACCCAGCAATTTTTCCATTCTAATTGACTGCGGATCAAATAATTAAGCGGTTCAAAACAATTAAAACTTTCTATGGAAAAAATGATTATCCGCTTCAAGAATTTTTAGAAAGCGTGGAAAATACAATGTTACTATGTTCGGATAATCCTGAACTTCAACAATTTGAACTGATGATTGTAACCACAGAGAAATTGCAAGGAGATGCAAAGAGATGTGTTCAACTTATGGGATATAAGCCAACGTGGGAAGCGATTAAAATTAAATTAACAACTCATTTCCGGCCCAGGAAAAACTACATGACGGTAATGGACGAGAGCAAAAATCTAAAGGTAAATAATTTAAGAGAACTACTTAATGAAATCGAAAAAATTAATTCTGAATTATATCAAATATATCAATATGATAAAGAAAAACCTGAAAACTTCAGTCCAGTAAATAACGAAAAAAATTTAATTGCTAGAGTTAGTAGTATGCTCTGCGGTAGTTATAGATCTTTAATTGACAACAAAAGTAGTTTAATAGAAGTAATAAACAAGTTTGACCAATTAGGATTACTAGACGAAAGCGACGTTATTCATGTTACGTACAGACGTAAACATACAATGCCTTTTAACTCGACATATACAAATAAAAATTTCAAACCTAATTATCCAAATCAAGATAACTCCTATAACTATAATTCGGGCCAATACAAACAAAACCCAAATTATAAGAATAAATTTCAAGAAAATCGTTTTCAGCAATATGAGTACCGTTATAACGGACAAAACCATTTTGACTTCAATAAAAACGTAGGTCAATATGAACAAAATTTAGCTCAGTATAAACCTCATTTTAACCAAAATAATAGACTGAATGGTGAACAAAATAATCAGCACCAAGCAAATTACTAAAAACCCCGAAAGCAAAAATTTGTAGAGCCAATGAATATAAACAATATTCATGAATTGTCTATCAGAGGCTCAGAAGGTAAACTAAGAACAATAAAATTAAATTTTATGGGTCATACTGTTAATTGTCTTATCGATTCTGGATCAACTACTAGCATTATGAGTGTTGAACTTGCAAGTAATTTTCCAGAAATCATTCTAAAAGAACCTGAATTCTTTTCAACATTAAATGGTATAACTAAAATTTCTAAACAAGCAATAACTGCAATACCTAATAAGTTTAATATTAAAGGCACAATTTCATGGAATATAGAATATCTTAAAAACCAAAATTATGATGTTATAATAGGAGATAATATCTTGAAATCTTGTGGAGCCAAAATAAACTATGAGCAGAATAATATATGTATAAATGGACATATTATTATGTTTAATAATCCTTCTGATTTTAAAAATATTTATCAACTAGAATACCTTAATAATTATTGCATCAACAATATAAATTTAGACCACCTGAATTCCGAAGAAAAACCTAAAATACGTAATTTATTGAAACAATACGATTCATTATTTTTTAAAGAAGGCGATAATTTAACATTTACTCATGAAATTCAACATGAGATAATAACAAATAATGACAGACCTATATATTCCAAAGCTTATAGATATCCAAATGTACACGAACAAGAGATTCAACAACAAATTTCTGATATGCTCAAAACAGGAATAATAACTCAAAGTAACTCTCCATATAATAGTCCTTTATGGATTGTACCTAAAAAGGAAGATAATTCATCCAATAAAAAATGGAGAATAGTAATTGATTATAGAAAGTTAAATGAATCTACTATAAGCGATAAGTTTCCTATTCCTAATATCGATGCATTTTAGATAAATTAGGTAGAGCTCAATATTTCTCAACAATCGATTTGGCTAAAGGATTTCACCAAATTTTGGTGAAACTCGAAGATCGGAAAAAGACAGCTTTTTCTACCCCATTTGGACATTTTGAATTTTTGAGAATGCCATTCGGACTTAAAAATACACCATCAACATTTCAAAAGTTGATGAATTCAATCCTAAGCCAATATATTAACAAAATTTGTGTAGTATATCTTGACGATATTCTTATTTTTAGTACTTCTTTGCAAGAACATATTATAAGTCTAAATAAAATCTTTCTAACATTACAAAAAGCCGGTTTGAAAATTCAAGTAGATAAATGTAATTTTTTAGAGAAAGAAACAGAATTTTTAGGTCATATTTTGACTGAAAAAGGAGTAAAACCTAATCCAAAAAAAATTGAAAGTATACAAAATTTAACTCTTCCTCGAACCCAAAAACAAATTAAGAGTTTTCTCGGAATGACAGATTACTATCGAAAGTATATCCGAGATTATGCAAAAGTTGCTCAACCAATGATTAAATACCTAAAACAAAACGTTAAAGTTAACATTCATGATCCTAATTATATATCAGCATTTGAAAAGGTAAAAGCTCTCATCACAAGCCCACCAATATTACGTTATCCTAATTTTAAAAACAAGTTTAAACTTATAACGGATGCAAGTGATTTTGCCTTAGGAGCGGTTTTCACACAAGATGGCCATCCAGTTTCATTTGCTTCTCGTACTCTTAACAACCATGAAAAGCGTTACAGTACAATTGAGAAGGAATTATTAGCAATTGTGTGGGGATGTAAATATTTTCGACCATACTTATATGACAAGGAATGCGATTTACACACTGATCACCAACCACTTAAATGGTTACAAGCAAAATACACCGGCAAGGATATAAATCCCAGACTCCAAAGATGGTTAGTACAATTAGGCGAATATGATGCGAGAATAGAATATATAAAAGGTAAAGATAATAAAATAGCAGACTTTTTAAGTAGAATTCATTTCGATAAGCATGAAATAAATTTATCTGAAAATATCGAATCATCTACCCATTTATCTAACAAAATTTCTAATAATGAACAAACTAATGCTATTCACTCGAATGATATACCAATTTTAGAAACTGTAGTAAATAGATTCAAAAATCAACTTATACTTGTTGAACAAAAGGACAAGGAATTCGAACGAATATTTAGTAATAAACGTATATATATTGATAAAAATGATATACAACAAAATGTTGTTAATATTGTTAGAAGATATTTCTCTACAGGAAAAATTGCCATATATTCTAAATTATCAGATCCAGTTTATAACAAACTAAAACAAAAACTTTTAGAAGCATTTTCAACAAATAATAAAATAAAGTTTATTAGGTGTAATTTTTTTGCCACAGACTTAAAAACTGAAGAAGAAGCCTTAAAACAAATATCATTATTTCACAAAAGAGAATCAGGTCATACTGGTATATTAGCAAATTACGAATCACTTAAATATAAAATTTATTTTTTCAAATTAAAAGAGTTAATTAACATAGTAATAAATAATTGCGATACTTGTACAGCTGGAAAATATGATAGGAATCCTATAAACAATAAGTTTAGAATTACCCCAACTCCTAATGATATTAATGAAATTATTCACATTGATACTTACATAAACTCCAAACACTCATTTATAAATTTTATTGACAAATTTTCAAAACACGGTGTAAGTTTTTATTTAGAAGATAGAAATAGTGAAACCTTAATAGAGAAAATTCTTTTAAATATCTCCACCCAGGGCAAAATAAAAAAATTGTGTTTGATAATGAATTTAATAGAATTAAAATCAAGCAATTCTGCCAAGATGAAAATATTGAATTTCACTTTTCCAAACCTAATAGTCACACTGGAAACTCAGACATTGAAAGACTCAATAATACACTCACTGAGAAAATACGTGTCCTAAATATAGATAATAAAGTTCCCATAAAGGAGCAAGTATTAAAAGCGATATACTTTTATAATAATACATTCCATACGACAATTAAAACAACCCCATTAAAAGCTCATCAAAATAAAATAGATAAGAAATCTTTAAAAACTAATCTCGAAACAACAAAACAGCGTAACACATTTCAAAATATGTCATTCCGTCACTATTTATTAACAGAATATGATTAAATGGCGCACTGTTGCGCACAATAAATTTCACATGTGTAAGGGTTTTAAAAAGGTTTGGTATAAAACATTAAAAAATGAATAATACATAATAGAGTTATTAACAAATATGCATGACAAAAATAATTCTCAACTTTGTTGTGTGGATTGCGTAACACATTTCAAAATATGTCATTCCGTCACTATTTATTGACGGAATATAAAGAAATGGCGCACTGTTGCACACAATAATTTTCACATGTATAAGCGTTTTAAAAAGTTCCGGTATAAAACATTAAAAAACGAATAATACATAATTGAGTTATTAACAAACATGCATGACAAAAATAATTCCCAACTTTGTTGTGTGGATTGCGTAACACATTTCAAAATATGTCACTCCGTCACTATTTATTGACTGAATATAATAAAATGGCGCACTGTTGCGCACAATAAGTTTCACATGTGTAAGGGTTTTAAAAAGTTCCGGTATAAAATATTAAAAAATGAATAATACATAATTGAGTTATTAACAAACATACATGACAAAAATAATTCCCAACTTTGTTGTGTGGATTGCGTAACACATTTCAAAATATGTCATTCCGTCACTATTTATTGACTGAATATAATAAAATGGCGCATTGTTGCGCACAATAAATTTCACATATATAAGGGTTTTACAAAGTTTCGGTATAAAACATTAAAAAATTAATAATACATAATTGAGTTAATAACAAACATGCATGACAAAAATAATTCTGAATTTAGTTGTGTGGACTGCGTAACACAATTCAAAATATGTCATTCCGTCACTATTTATTGACAGAATATAATGAAATGGCGCATTGTTGCGCACAATAAATTGCACATATATAAGGGTTTTACAAAGTTTCGGTATAAAACATTAAAAAATGAATAATACATAATTGAGTTATTAACAAACATGCATTACAAAAATAATTCTCAACTTAGTTGTGTGGACCGCGTTTCACATTTCAAAATATGTCATTCCGTCACTATTTATTAACAGAATATAATGAAATGGCGCATTGTTGCGCACAATAAATTTCACATATATAAGGGTTTTAAAAAGTTCCAGTATAAAACATTAAAAAATGAATAATACATAATTGAGTAATTAACAAACATGCTTGACAAAAATAATTCCCAACTTAGTTGTGTGGACTGCGTAACACATTTCAAAATATGTCATTCCGTCACTTTTAATTGACAGAATATAGTGAAATGGCGCACTGTTGCGCACAATAAATTTTTATGTATAAGGGTCTTAAAAAGTTCCGGTATAAAACATTAAAAAATGAATAATACATAAGTGAGTAATTAACAAACACGCTTGACAAAAATAATTCCCAATTTAGTTGTGTGGACTGCATAACACATTTCAAAATATGTCATTCCGTCACTATTTATTGTCAGAATATAATGAAATGGCGCACTGTTGCGCACAATAAATTTCACAGTATAAGGGTTTTAAAAAGTTCCGGTATAAAACATTAAAAAATGAATAATACATAATTGAGTTATTAACAAACATGCATGACAAAAATAATTCTCAACTTAGTTGTGTGGACTGCGTAACACATTTCAAAATATGTCATTCCGTCACTATTTATTAACAGAATATAATGAAATGGCGCATTGTTGCGCACAATAAATTTCACATATATAAGGGTTTTAAAAAGTTCCAGTATAAAACATTAAAAAATGAATAATACATAATTGAGTAATTAACAAACATGCTTGACAAAAATAATTCCCAACTTAGTTGTGTGGACTGCGTAACACATTTCAAAATATGTCATTCCGTCACTTTTAATTGACAGAATATAGTGAAATGGCGCACTGTTGCGCACAATAAATTTTTATGTATAAGGGTCTTAAAAAGTTCCGGTATAAAACATTAAAAAATGAATAATACATAAGTGAGTAATTAACAAACACGCTTGACAAAAATAATTCCCAATTTAGTTGTGTGGACTGCATAACACATTTCAAAATATGTCATTCCGTCACTATTTATTGTCAGAATATAATGAAATGGCGCACTGTTGCGCACAATAAATTTCACATGTATAAGCGTTTTAAAAAGTTCCGGTCTAAAACATTAAAAAACGAATAATACATAATTCAGTTATTAACAATCATGCATGACAAAAATAATTCTCAACTTTGTTGTGTGGATTGCGTAACGCATTTCAAAATATGTCATTCCGTCACTATTTATTGACTGAATATAATAAAATGGCGCATTGTTGCGCACAATAAATTTCACATATATAAGGGTTTTACAAAGTTTCGGTATAAAACATTAAAAAATTAATAATACATAATTGAGTTAATAACAAACATGCATGACAAAAATAATTCTGAATTTAGTTGTGAGGACTGCGTAACACATTTCAAAATATGTCGTTCCGTCACTATTTATTAACAGAATATAACGAAATGGCGCACTGTTGCGCACAATAAATTTCACATGTATAAGGGTTTTAAAAAGTTCCGGTATAAAACATTAAAAATGAATAATACATAATTGAGTTATTAACAAAAATGCACGACAAAAATAATTCCCAATTTAGTTGTGTGGACTGCGTAACACATTTCAAAATATGTCATTCCATCACTATTTATTGACAGAATATAACGAAATGGCGCACTGTTGCGCACAATAAATTTCACATGTATAAGGGTTTTAAAAAGTTCCGGTATAAAACATTAAAAAACGAATAATACATAATTGAGTTATTAACAAACATGCATTACAAAAATAATTCCCAATTTAGTTGTGTGGACTGCATAACGCATTTCAAAATATGTCATTCCGTCACTATTTATTGACAGAATATAATGAAATGGCGCACTGTTGCGCACAATAAATTTCACATGTGTAAGGGTTTTAAAAAGTTCCGGTATAAAACATTAAAAATGAATAATACATAATTGAGTTATTAACAAACATGCAGGACAAAAATAATTCCCAACTTAGTTGTGTGGACTGCGTAACACATTTCAAAATATGTCATTCCGTCACTATTTATTAACAGAATATAATGAAATCGCGCACTGTTGTGCACAATAAGTTTCACATGTGTAAGGGTTTTAAAAAGTTCCGGTATAAAACATTAAAAAATGAATAATACATAATTGAGTTATTAACAAACATGCATGACAAAAGTAATTCCCAACTTTGTTGTGTGGATTGCGTAACACATTTCAAAATATGTCATTCCGTCACTATTTATTAACAGAATATAACGAAATGGCGCACTCCTGCGCACAATAAATTTCACATATATAAGGGTTTTAAAAAGTTCCGGTATAAAACATTAAAAAATGAATAATACACAATTGAGTTATTAACAAACATGCATGACAAAAATAATTCCCAACTTTGTTGTGTGGACTGCGTAACACATTTCAAAATATGTCATTCCGACACTATTTCTTAACAGAATATAAAGAAATGGCGCACTGTTGCACACAATAATTTTCACATGTATAAGCGTTTTAAAAAGTACCGGTATAAAACATTAAAAAACGAATAATGCATAATTGAGTTTTTAACAAACATGCATGACAAAAATAATTCTCAACTTAATTGTGTGGACTGCGTAACACATTTCAAAATATGTCATTCCGTCACTATTTATTGACAGAATATAATGAAATGGCGCACTGTTGCGCACAATCAATTTCACATGTATAACGGTTTTAAAAAGTTCCGGTATAAAACATTAAAAAATTAATAATACATAATTGAGTTATTAACAGGCATGCATGACAAAAATAATTCCCAATTTAATTGTGTGGACTGCATAACACATTTCAAAATATGTCATTCCGTCACTTTTTATTGTCAGAATATAACGAAATGGCGCACTGTTGCGCACAATAAATTTCACATGTATAAGGGTTTTAAAAAGTTCCGGTATAAAACATTAAAAATGAATAATACATAATTGAGTTATTAACAAACATGCATGACAAAAATAATTCCCAACTTAGTTGTGTGGACTGCGTAACACATTTCAAAATATGTCATTCCGTCACTATTTATTAACAGAATATAACGAAATGGCGCACTCTTGCGCACAATAAATTTCACATGTATAAGGGTTTTAAAAAGTTCCGGTATAAAACATTAAAAAATGAATAATACATAATTGAGTTATTAACAAACATGCATGACAAAAATAGTTCTGAATTTAGTTGTGTGGACTGCGTAACACACTTCAAAATATGTCATTCCGTCACTTTTTATTGACGGAATATAGTGAAATGGCGCACTGTTGCGCACAATAAATTTTCATGTATAAGGGTTTTAAAAAGTTCCGGTATAAAACATTACCAAATGAATAATACATAATTGAGTTATTAACAAACATGCATGACAAAAATAATTCCCAACTTTGTTGTGTGAACTGCGTTACACATTTCAAAATATGTCATTCCGTCACTATTTATTAACAGAATATAATGAAATGGCGCACTGTTGCGCACAATAAATTTCACATGTATAACGGTTTTAAAAAGTTCCGGTATAAAACATTAAAAAATGAATAATACATAATTGAGTTATTAACAAACATGCATGACAAAAATAATTCTCAATTTAGTTGTGTGGACTGCGTAACACATTTCAAAATATATAATTCCGTCACTATTTATTAACAGAATATAATGAAATGGCGCACTCTTGCGCACAATAAATTTTCATGTATAAGCGTTTTAAAAAGTTCCGGTATAAAACATTAAAAAATGAATAATACATAATTGAGTTATTAACAAACATGCATGACAAAAATAATTCTCAATTTAGTTGTGTGGACTGCGTAACACTTTTCAAAATATGTCATTCTGTCACTATTTATTAACAGAATATAATGAAATGGCGCACTGTTGCGCACAATAAATTTCACATGTATAAGGGTTTTAAAAAGTTCCGGTATAAAACATTAACAAATGAATAATACATAATTGAGTTATTAACAAACATGCATGACAAAATTAATTCCCAACTTAGTTGTGTGGACCGCGTAACACATTTCGAAATATGTCATTCCTTCACTATTTATTGACGGAATATAATGTATAATATAGAATATAATATATAATATAACTGTTGCGCACAATAAATTTCACATGTATAAGGGTTTTAAAAAGTTCCGGTATAAAACATTAAAAAATGAATAATACATAATTCAGTTATTAACAAACATGCATGACAAAAATTATTCCCAACTTTGTTGTGTGGACCGCGTAACACATTTCAAAATATGTCATTCCGTCACTATTTATTAACAGAATATAATGAAATGGCGCACTGTTGCGCACAATAAATTTCACATGTATAAGGGTTTTAAAAAGCTCCGGTATAAAACATTAAAAAATGAATAATACATAATTGAGTTATTAACAAACATGCTTGACAAAAATAATTCTCAACTTTGTTGTGTGGACCGCGTAACACATTTTAAAATATGTCATTCCGTCACTATTTAATAACAGAATATAATGAAATGGCGCACTGTTGCGCACAATAAATTTCACATGTATAAGGGTTTTAAAAAGTTCCGGTATAAAACATTAAAAAATGAATAATACATAATTGAGTTATTAACAAACATGCATGACAAAAATAATTCACAACTTAGTTGTGTGGACTGCGTAACACATTTCAAAACATGTCATTCCTTCACTATTTATTGACAGAATATAATGTATAATATAGAATATAATATACAATTTAACTGTTGCGCACAATAAATTTCACATGTATAAGGGTTTTAAAAAGTTCCGGTATAAAACATTAAAAAATGAATAATACATAATTGAGTTATTAACAAACATGCATGACAAGAACAATTCTCAATTTAGTTGTGTGGACTGCGTAACACATTTCAAAACATGTCATTCCTTCACTATTTATTGACAGAATATAATGTGTAATATAGAATATAATATATAATATAACTGTTGCGCACAATAAATTTCACATGTATAAGGGTTTTAAAAAGGTTTGGTATAAAACATTAAAAAATGAATAATACATAATTGAGTTATTAACAAACATGCATTACAAAAATAATTCCCAACTTTGTTGTGTGGACTGCGTAACACTTTTCAAAATATGTCATTCCTTCACTATTTATTAACAGAATATAATGAAATGGCGCACTGTTGCGCACAATAAATTTCACATGTATAAGGGTTTTAAAAAGTTGCGTTATAAAACATTAACAAATGAATAATACATAATTAACAAACATGCATGACAAAAATAATTCCCAACTTTGTTGTGTGGACTGCGTAACACATTTCAAAATATGTCATTCCGTCACTATTTATTAACAGAATATAATGAACTGGCGCACTGTTGCGCACAATAAATTTCACATGTATAACGATCTTAAAAAGTTCCGGTATAAAACATTAAAAAATGAATAATACATAATTGAGTTATTAACAAACATGCATGACAAAAATAATTCTCAACTTAGTTGTGTGGACCGCGTAACACATTTCAAAATATGTCATTCCGTCACTATTTATTGACAGAATATAATGTATAATACAGAATATAATGAAATGGCGCACTGTTGCGCACAATAAGTTTCATATGTGTAAGGGTTTTAAAAAGTTCCGGTATAAAACATTAAAAAATGAATAATACATAATTGAGTTATTAACAAACATGCATTATAAAAATTATTCTCAACTTAGTTGTGTGGACTGCGTAACACATTTCAAAATATGTCATTCTGTCACTATTTATTAACAGAATATAATGAAATGGCGCACTGTTGCGTACAATAAGTTTCACATGTGTAATGGGTTTTAAAAGTTCCGGTATAAAACATTCAGAAATGAACAATACATAATATAGTTATTAACAAACATGCATGACAAAAATAATTCCCAATTTTGTTGTGTGGATTGCGTAACACATTTCAAAATATGTCATTCCGTCACTATTTATTAACAGAATATAACGAAATGGCGCACTGTTACGCACAATACATTTCACATATATAAGGGTTTTAAAAAGTTCCGGTATAAAACATTAAAAAATGAATATAACATAATTGAGTTATTAACAAACATGCATGACAAAAATAATTCTCAATTAAGTTGTGTGGACTGCGTAACACATTTCAAAATATGTCATTCTGTCACTATTTATTAACAGAATATAATGAAATGGCGCACTGTTGCGTCAATAAGTTTCACATGTGTAATGGGTTTTAAAAGTTCCGGTATAAAACATTCAGAAATGAACAATACATAATATAGTTATTAACAAACATGCATGACAAAAATAATTCCCAATTTTGTTGTGTGGACTGCGTAACACATTTCAAAATATGTCATTCTGTCACTATTTATTGACAGAATATAATGAAATGGCGCACTCCTGCGCGCAATAAATTTCACATTTGTAATGGGTTTAAAAAATTTCGGTATAAAACATTCAGAAATGAACAATACATAATTGAGTTATTAACAAACATGCATGACAAAAATAATTCCCAATTTTGTTGTGTGGATTGCGTAACACATTTCAAAATATGTTATTCTGTCACTATTTATTAACAGAATATAACGAAATGGCGCACTGTTGCGCACAATAAGTTTCACATATATAAGGGTTTTAAAAAGTTCTGGTATAAAACATTAAAAAATGAATAATACATAAGTGAATAATTAACAAACATGCTTGACAAAAATAATTCCCAACTTAGTTGTTTGGACTGCGTAACACATTTCAAAATATGTCATTCTGTCTCTATTTATTGACAGAATATAATGAAATGGCGCACTGTTGCGCACAATAAGTTTCACATGTGTAAGGGTTTTAAAAAGTTCCGGTATAAAACATTAAGAAATGAATAATACATAATTGAGTTATTAACAAACATGCATGACAAAAATAATTCCCAACTTAGTTGTGTGGACTGCGTAACATACTTCAAAATATTTTTTTCCGTCACTATTTATTGACAGAATATAATGAACTGGCGCACTGTTGCGCACAATAAATTTTCATGTATAAGGATTTTAAAAGTTCTGGTATAAAACATTAAAAAATGAATAATACATAATCGAGTTGTTAACAAACATGCATGACAAAAATAATTCTCAACTTAGTTGTGTGGACTGCTTAACATACTTCAAAATATGTCATTCCGTCACTATTTATTAACAGAATATAATGAAATGGCGCACTGTTGCGCACAATAAATTTTCATATATAAGGGTTTTAAAAAGTTGGTATAAAACATTAAAAAATGAATAATACATAATTGAGTTATTAACAAACATGCATGACAAAAATAATTCTCAACTTTGTTGTGTGGACTACGTAACACATTTCAAAATATGTCCTTCCGTCACTATTTATTAACAGAATATAATGAAATGGCGCACTGTTGCGCACAATAAATTTTCATGTATAAGGGTCTTAAAAAGGTTTGGTATAAAACATTAAAAAACGAATAATACATAATTGAGTTAATAACAAACATGCATGACAAAAATAATTCTCAACTTAGTTGTGTGGACTGCGTAACATACTTCAAAATATGTTTTTCCGTCACTATTTATTGACAGAATATAATGAAATGGCGCACTGTTGCGCACATTAAATTTCACCTGTATAAGGATTTTAAAAAGTTCCGGTATAAAACATTAAAAAATGAATAATACATAATTCAGTTATCAACAAACATGCATGACAAAAATAATTCTCAACTTAGTTGTGTGGACTGCGTAACATACTTCAAAATATGTTTTTCCGTCACTATTTATTGACAGAATATAATGAAATGGCGCACTCTTGCGCACAATAAATTTCACATGTATAAGGGTTTTAAAAAGTTCCGGTATAAAACATTAAAAAATGGATAATACATAATTGAGTTATTAACAAACATGCATGACAAAAATAATTCTCAACTTAGTTGTGTGGACTGCGTAACATACTTCAAAATATTTTTTTCCGTCACTATTTATTGACAGAATATAATGAAATGGCGCACTGTTGCGCACAATAAATTTTCATGTATAAGGATTTTAAAAAGTTCCGGTATAAAACATTAAAAAACGAATAATACATAATTGAGTTAATAACAAACATGCATGACAAAAATAATTCTCAACTTAGTTGTGTGGACTGCGTAACATACTTCAAAATATGTTTTTCCGTCACTATTTATTGACAGAATATAATGAAATGGCGCACTGTTGCGCACAATAAATTTCACCTGTATAAGGATTTTAAAAAGTTCCGGTATAAAAACATTAAAAATGATATAATAATTCAGTTAATACAACATACATGCATGACAAAAATAAGTTCCACTTATTGTTGGACTGCGTAACATACTTCAAAATAGTCATTCCGTCACACTATATGTCATTCCTTCACT
>NC_051846.1:70738236-70761325 GCF_002237135.1 Teleopsis dalmanni | reverse complement strand
GACGGAACGACATATTTTGAAATGTGTTACGCAGTCCTCACAACTAAATTCAGAATTATTTTTGTCATGCATGTTTGTTATTAACTCAATTATGTATTATTAATTTTTTAATGTTTTATACCGAACTTTGTAAAACCCTTATACAGGTGAAATTTATTGTGCGCAACAGTGCGCCATTTCATTATATTCTGTCAATAAATAGTGACGGAATGACATATTTTGAAATGTGTTACGCAGTCCACACAACTAAGTTGAGAATTATTTTTGTCATGCATGTTTGTTAATAACTCAATTATGTATTATTCATTTTTTAATGTTTTATACCGGAACTTTTTAAAACCCTTATACATGTGAAATTTATTGTGCGCAACAGTGCGCCATTTCATTATATTCTGTTAATAAATAGTGACGGAATGACATATTTTGAAATGTGTTACGCAGTCCACACAACAAAATTGAGAATTATTTTTGTCATGCATGTTTGTTAATAACTCAATTATGTATTATTCATTTTTTAATGTTTTATACCGGAACTTTTTAAAACGCTTATACATGAAAATTTATTGTGCGCAAGAGTGCGCCATTTCATTATATTCTGTTAATAAATAGTGACGGAATTATATATTTTGAAATGTGTTACGCAGTCCACACAACTAAATTGAGAATTATTTTTGTCATGCATGTTTGTTAATAACTCAATTATGTATTATTCATTTTTTAATGTTTTATACCGGAACTTTTTAAAACCGTTATACATGTGAAATTTATTGTGCGCAACAGTGCGCCATTTCATTATATTCTGTTAATAAATAGTGACGGAATGACATATTTTGAAATGTGTAACGCAGTTCACACAACAAAGTTGGGAATTATTTTTGTCATGCATGTTTGTTAATAACTCAATTATGTATTATTCATTTGGTAATGTTTTATACCGGAACTTTTTAAAACCCTTATACATGTGAAATTTATTGTGCGCAACAGTGCGCCATTTCATTATATTCTGTTAATAAATAGTGAAGGAATGACATATTTTGAAATGTGTTACGCGGTCCACACAACTAAGTTGAGAATTATTTTTGTCATGCATGTTTGTTAATAACTCAATTATGTATTATTCATTTTTTAATGTTTTATACCGGAACTTTTTAAAACCCTTATACATGTGAAATTTTTGTGCGCAACGGTTATATTATATATTATATTCTATATTATACATTATATTCTGTCAATAAATAGTGACGGAATGACATATTTTGAAATGTGTTACGCGGTCCACACAACTAAGTTGAGAATTATTTTTGTCATGCATGTTTGTTAATAACTCAATTATGTATTATTCATTTTTTAATGTTTTATACCGGAACTTTTTAAGATCGTTATACATGTGAAATTTATTGTGCGCAACAGTGCGCCAGTTCATTATATTCTGTTAATAAATAGTGACGGAATGACATATTTTGAAATGTGTTACGCAGTCCACACAACAAAGTTGGGAATTATTTTTGTCATGCATGTTTGTTAATTATGTATTATTCATTTGTTAATGTTTTATAACGCAACTTTTTAAAACCCTTATACATGTGAAATTTATTGTGCGCAACAGTGCGCCATTTCATTATATTCTGTTAATAAATAGTGAAGGAATGACATATTTTGAAAAGTGTTACGCAGTCCACACAACAAAGTTGGGAATTATTTTTGTAATGCATGTTTGTTAATAACTCAATTATGTATTATTCATTTTTTAATGTTTTATACCAAACCTTTTTAAAACCCTTATACATGTGAAATTTATTGTGCGCAACAGTTATATTATATATTATATTCTATATTACACATTATATTCTGTCAATAAATAGTGAAGGAATGACATGTTTTGAAATGTGTTACGCAGTCCACACAACTAAATTGAGAATTGTTCTTGTCATGCATGTTTGTTAATAACTCAATTATGTATTATTCATTTTTTAATGTTTTATACCGGAACTTTTTAAAACCCTTATACATGTGAAATTTATTGTGCGCAACAGTTAAATTGTATATTATATTCTATATTATACATTATATTCTGTCAATAAATAGTGAAGGAATGACATGTTTTGAAATGTGTTACGCAGTCCACACAACTAAGTTGTGAATTATTTTTGTCATGCATGTTTGTTAATAACTCAATTATGTATTATTCATTTTTTAATGTTTTATACCGGAACTTTTTAAAACCCTTATACATGTGAAATTTATTGTGCGCAACAGTGCGCCATTTCATTATATTCTGTTATTAAATAGTGACGGAATGACATATTTTAAAATGTGTTACGCGGTCCACACAACAAAGTTGAGAATTATTTTTGTCAAGCATGTTTGTTAATAACTCAATTATGTATTATTCATTTTTTAATGTTTTATACCGGAGCTTTTTAAAACCCTTATACATGTGAAATTTATTGTGCGCAACAGTGCGCCATTTCATTATATTCTGTTAATAAATAGTGACGGAATGACATATTTTGAAATGTGTTACGCGGTCCACACAACAAAGTTGGGAATAATTTTTGTCATGCATGTTTGTTAATAACTGAATTATGTATTATTCATTTTTTAATGTTTTATACCGGAACTTTTTAAAACCCTTATACATGTGAAATTTATTGTGCGCAACAGTTATATTATATATTATATTCTATATTATACATTATATTCCGTCAATAAATAGTGAAGGAATGACATATTTCGAAATGTGTTACGCGGTCCACACAACTAAGTTGGGAATTAATTTTGTCATGCATGTTTGTTAATAACTCAATTATGTATTATTCATTTGTTAATGTTTTATACCGGAACTTTTTAAAACCCTTATACATGTGAAATTTATTGTGCGCAACAGTGCGCCATTTCATTATATTCTGTTAATAAATAGTGACAGAATGACATATTTTGAAAAGTGTTACGCAGTCCACACAACTAAATTGAGAATTATTTTTGTCATGCATGTTTGTTAATAACTCAATTATGTATTATTCATTTTTTAATGTTTTATACCGGAACTTTTTAAAACGCTTATACATGAAAATTTATTGTGCGCAAGAGTGCGCCATTTCATTATATTCTGTTAATAAATAGTGACGGAATTATATATTTTGAAATGTGTTACGCAGTCCACACAACTAAATTGAGAATTATTTTTGTCATGCATGTTTGTTAATAACTCAATTATGTATTATTCATTTTTTAATGTTTTATACCGGAACTTTTTAAAACCGTTATACATGTGAAATTTATTGTGCGCAACAGTGCGCCATTTCATTATATTCTGTTAATAAATAGTGACGGAATGACATATTTTGAAATGTGTAACGCAGTTCACACAACAAAGTTGGGAATTATTTTTGTCATGCATGTTTGTTAATAACTCAATTATGTATTATTCATTTGGTAATGTTTTATACCGGAACTTTTTAAAACCCTTATACATGTGAAATTTATTGTGCGCAACAGTGCGCCATTTCATTATATTCTGTTAATAAATAGTGAAGGAATGACATATTTTGAAATGTGTTACGCGGTCCACACAACTAAGTTGAGAATTATTTTTGTCATGCATGTTTGTTAATAACTCAATTATGTATTATTCATTTTTTAATGTTTTATACCGGAACTTTTTAAAACCCTTATACATGTGAAATTTTTGTGCGCAACAGTTATATTATATATTATATTCTATATTATACATTATATTCTGTCAATAAATAGTGACGGAATGACATATTTTGAAATGTGTTACGCAGTCCACACAACTAAGTTGAGAATTATTTTTGTCATGCATGTTTGTTAATAACTCAATTATGTATTATTCATTTCTTAATGTTTTATACCGGAACTTTTTAAAACCCTTATACATGTGAAATTTATTGTGCGCAACAGTGCGCCATTTCATTATATTCTGTTAATAAATAGTGACGGAATGACATATTTTGAAGTATGTTACGCAGTCCACACAACTAAGTTGAGAATTATTTTTGTCATGCATGTTTGTTAACAACTCGATTATGTATTATTCATTTTTTAATGTTTTATACCAGAACTTTTTAAAATCCTTATACATGAAAATTTATTGTGCGCAACAGTGCGCCATTTCATTATATTCTGTCAATAAATAGTGACGGAATGACATATTTTGAAGTATGTTACGCAGTCCACACAACTAAGTTGAGAATTATTTTTGTCATGCATGTTTGTTGATAACTGAATTATGTATTATTCATTTTTTAATGTTTTATACCAAACCTTTTTAAAACCCTTATACATGAAAATTTATTGTGCGCAACAGTGCGCCATTTCACTATATTCTGTCAATAAAAAGTGACGGAATGACATATTTTGAAGTGTGTTACGCAGTCCACACAACTAAGTTGAGAATTATTTTTGTCATGCATGTTTGTTAACAACTCGATTATGTATTATTCATTTTTTAATGTTTTATACCAGAACTTTTTAAGACCCTTATACATGAAAATTTATTGCGAGCAACTGTGCGCCATTTCATTATATTCTGTCAATAAATAGTGACGGAATGACATATTTTGAAGTATGTTACGCAGTCCACACAACTAAGTTGGGAATTATTTTTGTCATGCATGTTTGTTGATAACTGAATTATGTATTATTCATTTTTTAATGTTATATACCAGAACTTTTTAAAACCTTTATACATGAAAATTTATTGTGCGCAACAGTGCGCCATTTCATTATATTCTGTTAATAAATAGTGACGGAATGACATATTTTGAAATGTGTTACGCAGTCCACACAACTAAGTTGAGAATTATTTTTGTCATGCATGTTTGTTAACAACTCGATTATGTATTATTCATTTTTTAATGTTTTATACCAGAACTTTTTAAAATCCTTATACATGAAAATTTATTGTGCGCAACAGTACGCCATTTCATTATATTCTGTCAATAAATAGTGACGGAAAAACATATTTTGAAGTATGTTACGCAGTCCACACAACTAAATTGAGAATTATTTTTGTCATGCATGTTTGTTAACAACTCGATTATGTATTATTCATTTTTTAATGTTTTATACCAGAACTTTTTAAAATCACTATACATGAAAATTTATTGCGCGCAACAGTGCGCCATTTCATTATATTCTGTTAATAAATAGTGACAGAATGACATATTTTGAAGTATGTTACGCAGTCCACACAACTAAGTTGAGAATTATTTTTGTAATGCATGTTTGTTAATAACTCAATTATGTATTATTCATTTTTTTATGTTTTATACCGGAACTTTTTAAAACCCTTATACATGTGAAATTTATTGTGCGCAACAGTGCCTCATTACATTATATTCTGTTAATAAATAGTGACGGAATGGCGTATTTTGAAATGTGTTACGCAGTCCACACAACTAAGTTGGGAATTATTTTTGTCATGCATGTTTGTTATTAACTCAATTATGTATTATTCATTTTTTTATGTTTTATACCGGAACTTTTTAAAACCCTTATACATGAAAATTTATTGTGCGCAACAGTGCGCGATTTCATTATATTCTGTTAATAAATAGTGACGGAATGACATATTTTGAAATGTGTTACGCGGTCCACACAACTAAATTAAGAATTATTTTTGTAATGCATGCTTGTTAATAACTCAATTATGTATTATTCATTTTATAATGTTTTATACCGGAACTTTTTAAAACCCTTATACATGAAAATTAATTGTGCGCAACAGTGCGTCATTACATTATATTCTGTTAATAAATAGTGACGAAATGACATATTTTGAAATGTGTTACGCAGTCCACACAACTAAATTCAGAATTATTTTTGTCATGCATGTTTGTTATTAACTCAATTATGTATTATTCATTTTTTTATGTTTTATACCGGAACTTTTTAAAACCCTTATACATGTGAAATTTATTGTGCGCAACAGTGCCTCATTACATTATATTCTGTTAATAAATAGTGACGGAATGACATATTTTGAAGTGTGTTACGCAGTCCACACAACTAAGTTGAGAATTATTTTTGTCATGCATGTTTGTTGATAACTGAATTATGTATTATTCATTTTTTAATGTTTTATACCGCAACTTTTTTAGACCCTTATACAGTGAAATTTATTGTGCGCAACAGTGCGCCATTTCATTATATTCTGTCAATAAATAGTGACGGAATGACATATTTTGAATTGTGTTACGCAGTCCACACAACTAAGTTGAGAATTATTTTTGTCATGCATGTTTGTTAATAACACAATTTTGTATTATTCATTTTTTAATGTTTTATACCGGAACTTTTTAAGACCCTTATACAGTGGAATTTATTGTGCGCAACAGTGCGCCATTTCATTATATTCTGTCAATAAATAGTGAGGGAATGACATATTTTGAATTGTGTTACGCAGTCCACACAACTAAATTCAGAATTATTTTTGTCATGCATGTTTGTTATTAACTCAATTATGTATTATTCACTTTTTAATGTTTTATACCAGAACTTTTTAAAATCCTTATACATGAAAATTTATTGTGCGCAACAGTACGCCATTTCATTATATTCTGTCAATGAATAGTGACGGAAAAACATATTTTGAAGTATGTTACGCAGTCCACACAACTAAGTTGAGAATTATTTTTGTCATGCATGTTTGTTAACAACTCGATTATGTATTATTCATTTTTTAATGTTTTATACCAAAACTTTTTAAAATCCTTATACATGAAAATTTATTGTGCGCAACAGTACGCCATTTCATTATATTCTGTCAATAAATAGTGACGGAAAAACATATTTTGAAGTATGTTACGCAGTCCACACAACTAAGTTGAGAATTATTTTTGTCATGCATGTTTGTTGATAACTGAATTCTGTATTATTCATTTTTTAATATTTTATACCAAACCTTTTTAAAACCCTTATACATGAAAATTTATTGTGCGCAACAGTGCGCCATTTTATTATATTCTGTTAATAAATAGTGACGGAAAAACATATTTTGAAGTGTGTTACGCAGTCCACACAACTAAGTTGAGAATTACTTTTGTCATGCATGTTTGTTAACAACTCGATTATGTATTATTCATTTTTTAATGTTTTATACTGGAACTTTTTAAAATCCTTATACATGAAAATTTATTGTGCGCAACAGTGCGCCATTTCATTATATTCTGTCAATAAATAGTGACGCAAAAAAATATTTTGAAATATGTTACGCAGTCCACACAACTAAGTTGAGAATTATTTTTGTCATGCATGTTTGTTAATAACTCAATTATGTATTATTCATTTCTTAATGTTTTATACCGGAACTTTTTTAGACCCTTATACATGAAAATTTATTGTGCGCAACAGTGCGCGATTTCGTTATATTCTGTCAATAAATAGTGACGGAATGACATATTTTGAAATGTGTTACGCAGTCCACACAACTAAATTGAGAATTATTTTTGTCATGCATGTTTGTTAATAACTCAATTATGTATTATTCATTTTTTAATGTTTTATACCGGAACTTTTTAAAACCGTTATACATGTGAAATTTATTGTGCGCAACAGTGCGCCATTTCATTATATTCTGTTAATAAATAGTGACGGAATGACATATTTTGAAATGTGTAACGCAGTTCACACAACAAAGTTGGGAATTATTTTTGTCATGCATGTTTGTTAATAACTCAATTATGTATTATTCATTTGGTAATGTTTTATACCGGAACTTTTTAAAACCCTTATACATGTGAAATTTATTGTGCGCAACAGTGCGCCATTTCATTATATTCTGTTAATAAATAGTGAAGGAATGACATATTTTGAAATGTGTTACGCGGTCCACACAACTAAGTTGAGAATTATTTTTGTCATGCATGTTTGTTAATAACTCAATTATGTATTATTCATTTTTTAATGTTTTATACCGGAACTTTTTAAAACCCTTATACATGTGAAATTTATTGTGCGCAAGAGTGCGCCATTTCGTTATATTCTGTTAATAAATAGTGACGGAATGACATATTTTGAAATGTGTTACGCAGTCCACACAACTAAGTTGGGAATTATTTTTGTCATGCATGTTTGTTAATAACTCAATTATGTATTATTCATTTTTAATGTTTTATACCGGAACTTTTTAAAACCCTTATACATGTGAAATTTATTGTGCGCAACAGTGCGCCATTTCGTTATATTCTGACAATAAAAAGTGACGGAATGACATATTTTGAAATGTGTTATGCAGTCCACACAATTAAATTGGGAATTATTTTTGTCATGCATGCCTGTTAATAACTCAATTATGTATTATTAATTTTTTAATGTTTTATACCGGAACTTTTTAAAACCGTTATACATGTGAAATTGATTGTGCGCAACAGTGCGCCATTTCATTATATTCTGTCAATAAATAGTGACGGAATGACATATTTTGAAATGTGTTACGCAGTCCACACAATTAAGTTGAGAATTATTTTTGTCATGCATGTTTGTTAAAAACTCAATTATGCATTATTCGTTTTTTAATGTTTTATACCGGTACTTTTTAAAACGCTTATACATGTGAAAATTATTGTGTGCAACAGTGCGCCATTTCTTTATATTCTGTTAAGAAATAGTGTCGGAATGACATATTTTGAAATGTGTTACGCAGTCCACACAACAAAGTTGGGAATTATTTTTGTCATGCATGTTTGTTAATAACTCAATTGTGTATTATTCATTTTTTAATGTTTTATACCGGAACTTTTTAAAACCCTTATATATGTGAAATTTATTGTGCGCAGGAGTGCGCCATTTCGTTATATTCTGTTAATAAATAGTGACGGAATGACATATTTTGAAATGTGTTACGCAATCCACACAACAAAGTTGGGAATTACTTTTGTCATGCATGTTTGTTAATAACTCAATTATGTATTATTCATTTTTTAATGTTTTATACCGGAACTTTTTAAAACCCTTACACATGTGAAACTTATTGTGCACAACAGTGCGCGATTTCATTATATTCTGTTAATAAATAGTGACGGAATGACATATTTTGAAATGTGTTACGCAGTCCACACAACTAAGTTGGGAATTATTTTTGTCCTGCATGTTTGTTAATAACTCAATTATGTATTATTCATTTTTAATGTTTTATACCGGAACTTTTTAAAACCCTTACACATGTGAAATTTATTGTGCGCAACAGTGCGCCATTTCATTATATTCTGTCAATAAATAGTGACGGAATGACATATTTTGAAATGCGTTATGCAGTCCACACAACTAAATTGGGAATTATTTTTGTAATGCATGTTTGTTAATAACTCAATTATGTATTATTCGTTTTTTAATGTTTTATACCGGAACTTTTTAAAACCCTTATACATGTGAAATTTATTGTGCGCAACAGTGCGCCATTTCGTTATATTCTGTCAATAAATAGTGATGGAATGACATATTTTGAAATGTGTTACGCAGTCCACACAACTAAATTGGGAATTATTTTTGTCGTGCATTTTTGTTAATAACTCAATTATGTATTATTCATTTTTAATGTTTTATACCGGAACTTTTTAAAACCCTTATACATGTGAAATTTATTGTGCGCAACAGTGCGCCATTTCGTTATATTCTGTTAATAAATAGTGACGGAACGACATATTTTGAAATGTGTTACGCAGTCCACACAACTAAATTCAGAATTATTTTTGTCATGCATGTTTGTTGATAACTGAATTATGTATTATTCGTTTTTTAATGTTTTATACCGGAACTTTGTAAAACCCTTATATATGTGAAATTTATTGTGCGCAACAATGCGCCATTTTATTATATTCAGTCAATAAATAGTGACAGAATGACATATTTTGAAATGTGTTACGCAATCCACACAACAAAGTTGAGAATTATTTTTGTCATGCATGATTGTTAATAACTGAATTATGTATTATTCGTTTTTTAATGTTTTAGACCGGAACTTTTTAAAACGCTTATACATGTGAAATTTATTGTGCGCAACAGTGCGCCATTTCATTATATTCTGACAATAAATAGTGACGGAATGACATATTTTGAAATGTGTTATGCAGTCCACACAACTAAATTGGGAATTATTTTTGTCAAGCGTGTTTGTTAATTACTCACTTATGTATTATTCATTTTTTAATGTTTTATACCGGAACTTTTTAAGACCCTTATACATAAAAATTTATTGTGCGCAACAGTGCGCCATTTCACTATATTCTGTCAATTAAAAGTGACGGAATGACATATTTTGAAATGTGTTACGCAGTCCACACAACTAAGTTGGGAATTATTTTTGTCAAGCATGTTTGTTAATTACTCAATTATGTATTATTCATTTTTTAATGTTTTATACTGGAACTTTTTAAAACCCTTATATATGTGAAATTTATTGTGCGCAACAATGCGCCATTTCATTATATTCTGTTAATAAATAGTGACGGAATGACATATTTTGAAATGTGTTACGCAGTCCACACAACTAAGTTGAGAATTATTTTTGTCATGCATGTTTGTTAATAACTCAATTATGTATTATTCATTTTTTAATGTTTTATACCGGAACTTTTTAAAACCCTTATACTGTGAAATTTATTGTGCGCAACAGTGCGCCATTTCATTATATTCTGACAATAAATAGTGACGGAATGACATATTTTGAAATGTGTTATGCAGTCCACACAACTAAATTGGGAATTATTTTTGTCAAGCGTGTTTGTTAATTACTCACTTATGTATTATTCATTTTTTAATGTTTTATACCGGAACTTTTTAAGACCCTTATACATAAAAATTTATTGTGCGCAACAGTGCGCCATTTCACTATATTCTGTCAATTAAAAGTGACGGAATGACATATTTTGAAATGTGTTACGCAGTCCACACAACTAAGTTGGGAATTATTTTTGTCAAGCATGTTTGTTAATTACTCAATTATGTATTATTCATTTTTTAATGTTTTATACTGGAACTTTTTAAAACCCTTATATATGTGAAATTTATTGTGCGCAACAATGCGCCATTTCATTATATTCTGTTAATAAATAGTGACGGAATGACATATTTTGAAATGTGAAACGCGGTCCACACAACTAAGTTGAGAATTATTTTTGTAATGCATGTTTGTTAATAACTCAATTATGTATTATTCATTTTTTAATGTTTTATACCGAAACTTTGTAAAACCCTTATATATGTGCAATTTATTGTGCGCAACAATGCGCCATTTCATTATATTCTGTCAATAAATAGTGACGGAATGACATATTTTGAATTGTGTTACGCAGTCCACACAACTAAATTCAGAATTATTTTTGTCATGCATGTTTGTTATTAACTCAATTATGTATTATTAATTTTTTAATGTTTTATACCGAAACTTTGTAAAACCCTTATATATGTGAAATTTATTGTGCGCAACAATGCGCCATTTTATTATATTCAGTCAATAAATAGTGACGGAATGACATATTTTGAAATGTGTTACGCAATCCACACAACAAAGTTGGGAATTATTTTTGTCATGTATGTTTGTTAATAACTCAATTATGTATTATTCATTTTTTAATATTTTATACCGGAACTTTTTAAAACCCTTACACATGTGAAACTTATTGTGCGCAACAGTGCGCCATTTTATTATATTCAGTCAATAAATAGTGACGGAGTGACATATTTTGAAATGTGTTACGCAATCCACACAACAAAGTTGGGAATTATTTTTGTCATGCATGTTTGTTAATAACTCAATTATGTATTATTCGTTTTTTAATGTTTTATACCGGAACTTTTTAAAACGCTTATACATGTGAAAATTATTGTGTGCAACAGTGCGCCATTTCTTTATATTCCGTCAATAAATAGTGACGGAATGACATATTTTGAAATGTGTTACGCAATCCACACAACAAAGTTGAGAATTATTTTTGTCATGCATATTTGTTAATAACTCTATTATGTATTATTCATTTTTTAATGTTTTATACCAAACCTTTTTAAAACCCTTACACATGTGAAATTTATTGTGCGCAACAGTGCGCCATTTAATCATATTCTGTTAATAAATAGTGACGGAATGACATATTTTGAAATGTGTTACGCTGTTTTGTTGTTTCGAGATTAGTTTTTAAAGATTTCTTATCTATTTTATTTTGATGAGCTTTTAATGGGGTTGTTTTAATTGTCGTATGGAATGTATTATTATAAAAGTATATCGCTTTTAATACTTGCTCCTTTATGGGAACTTTATTATCTATATTTAGGACACGTATTTTCTCAGTGAGTGTATTATTGAGTCTTTCAATGTCTGAGTTTCCAGTGTGACTATTAGGTTTGGAAAAGTGAAATTCAATATTTTCATCTTGGCAGAATTGCTTGATTTTAATTCTATTAAATTCATTATCAAACACAATTTTTTTATTTTGCCCTGGGTGGAGATATTTAAAAGAATTTTCTCTATTAAGGTTTCACTATTTCTATCTTCTAAATAAAAACTTACACCGTGTTTTGAAAATTTGTCAATAAAATTTATAAATGAGTGTTTGGAGTTTATGTAAGTATCAATGTGAATAATTTCATTAATATCATTAGGAGTTGGGGTAATTCTAAACTTATTGTTTATAGGATTCCTATCATATTTTCCAGCTGTACAAGTATCGCAATTATTTATTACTATGTTAATTAACTCTTTTAATTTGAAAAAATAAATTTTATATTTAAGTGATTCGTAATTTGCTAATATACCAGTATGACCTGATTCTCTTTTGTGAAATAATGATATTTGTTTTAAGGCTTCTTCTTCAGTTTTTAAGTCTGTGGCAAAAAAATTACACCTAATAAACTTTATTTTATTATTTGTTGAAAATGCTTCTAAAAGTTTTTGTTTTAGTTTGTTATAAACTGGATCTGATAATTTAGAATATATGGCAATTTTTCCTGTAGAGAAATATCTTCTAACAATATTAACAACATTTTGTTGTATATCATTTTTATCAATATATATACGTTTATTACTAAATATTCGTTCGAATTCCTTGTCCTTTTGTTCAACAAGTATAAGTTGATTTTTGAATCTATTTACTACAGTTTCTAAAATTGGTATATCATTCGAGTGAATAGCATTAGTTTGTTCATTATTAGAAATTTTGTTAGATAAATGGGTAGATGATTCGATATTTTCAGATAAATTTATTTCATGCTTATCGAAATGAATTCTACTTAAAAAGTCTGCTATTTTATTATCTTTACCTTTTATATATTCTATTCTCGCATCATATTCGCCTAATTGTACTAACCATCTTTGGAGTCTGGGATTTATATCCTTGCCGGTGTATTTTGCTTGTAACCATTTAAGTGGTTGGTGATCAGTGTGTAAATCGCATTCCTTGTCATATAAGTATGGTCGAAAATATTTACATCCCCACACAATTGCTAATAATTCCTTCTCAATTGTACTGTAACGCTTTTCATGGTTGTTAAGAGTACGAGAAGCAAATGAAACTGGATGGCCATCTTGTGTGAAAACCGCTCCTAAGGCAAAATCACTTGCATCCGTTATAAGTTTAAACTTGTTTTTAAAATTAGGATAACGTAATATTGGTGGGCTTGTGATGAGAGCTTTTACCTTTTCAAATGCTGATATATAATTAGGATCATGAATGTTAACTTTAACGTTTTGTTTTAGGTATTTAATCATTGGTTGAGCAACTTTTGCATAATCTCGGATATACTTTCGATAGTAATCTGTCATTCCGAGAAAACTCTTAATTTGTTTTTGGGTTCGAGGAAGAGTTAAATTTTGTATACTTTCAATTTTTTTTGGATTAGGTTTTACTCCTTTTTCAGTCAAAATATGACCTAAAAATTCTGTTTCTTTCTCTAAAAAATTACATTTATCTACTTGAATTTTCAAACCGGCTTTTTGTAATGTTAGAAAGATTTTATTTAGACTTATAATATGTTCTTGCAAAGAAGTACTAAAAATAAGAATATCGTCAAGATATACTACACAAATTTTGTTAATATATTGGCTTAGGATTGAATTCATCAACTTTTGAAATGTTGATGGTGTATTTTTAAGTCCGAATGGCATTCTCAAAAATTCAAAATGTCCAAATGGGGTAGAAAAAGCTGTCTTTTTCCGATCTTCGAGTTTCACCAAAATTTGGTGAAATCCTTTAGCCAAATCGATTGTTGAGAAATATTGAGCTCTACCTAATTTATCTAAAATGCATCGATATTAGGAATAGGAAACTTATCGCTTATAGTAGATTCATTTAACTTTCTATAATCAATTACTATTCTCCATTTTTTATTGGATGAATTATCTTCCTTTTTAGGTACAATCCATAAAGGACTATTATATGGAGAGTTACTTTGAGTTATTATTCCTGTTTTGAGCATATCAGAAATTTGTTGTTGAATCTCTTGTTCGTGTACATTTGGATATCTATAAGCTTTGGAATATATAGGTCTGTCATTATTTGTTATTATCTCATGTTGAATTTCATGAGTAAATGTTAAATTATCGCCTTCTTTAAAAAATAATGAATCGTATTGTTTCAATAAATTACGTATTTTAGGTTTTTCTTCGGAATTCAGGTGGTCTAAATTTATATTGTTGATGCAATAATTATTAAGGTATTCTAGTTGATAAATATTTTTAAAATCAGAAGGATTATTAAACATAATAATATGTCCATTTATACATATATTATTCTGCTCATAGTTTATTTTGGCTCCACAAGATTTCAAGATATTATCTCCTATTATAACATCATAATTTTGGTTTTTAAGATATTCTATATTCCATGAAATTGTGCCTTTAATATTAAACTTATTAGGTATTGCAGTTATTGCTTGTTTAGAAATTTTAGTTATACCATTTAATGTTGAAAAGAATTCAGGTTCTTTTAGAATGATTTCTGGAAAATTACTTGCAAGTTCAACACTCATAATGCTAGTAGTTGATCCAGAATCGATAAGACAATTAACAGTATGACCCATAAAATTTAATTTTATTGTTCTTAGTTTACCTTCTGAGCCTCTGATAGACAATTCATGAATATTGTTTATATTCATTGGCTCTACAAATTTTTGCTTTCGGGGTTTTTAGTAATTTGCTTGGTGCTGATTATTTTGTTCACCATTCAGTCTATTATTTTGGTTAAAATGAGGTTTATACTGAGCTAAATTTTGTTCATATTGACCTACGTTTTTATTGAAGTCAAAATGGTTTTGTCCGTTATAACGGTACTCATATTGCTGAAAACGATTTTCTTGAAATTTATTCTTATAATTTGGGTTTTGTTTGTATTGGCCCGAATTATAGTTATAGGAGTTATCTTGATTTGGATAATTAGGTTTGAAATTTTTATTTGTATATGTCGAGTTAAAAGGCATTGTATGTTTACGTCTGTACGTAACATGAATAACGTCGCTTTCGTCTAGTAATCCTAATTGGTCAAACTTGTTTATTACTTCTATTAAACTACTTTTGTTGTCAATTAAAGATCTATAACTACCGCAGAGCATACTACTAACTCTAGCAATTAAATTTTTTTCGTTATTTACTGGACTGAAGTTTTCAGGTTTTTCTTTATCATATTGATATATTTGATATAATTCAGAATTAATTTTTTCGATTTCATTAAGTAGTTCTCTTAAATTATTTACCTTTAGATTTTTGCTCTCGTCCATTACCGTCATGTAGTTTTTCCTGGGCCGGAAATGAGTTGTTAATTTAATTTTAATCGCTTCCCACGTTGGCTTATATCCCATAAGTTGAACACATCTCTTTGCATCTCCTTGCAATTTCTCTGTGGTTACAATCATCAGTTCAAATTGTTGAAGTTCAGGATTATCCGAACATAGTAACATTGTATTTTCCACGCTTTCTAAAAATTCTTGAAGCGGATAATCATTTTTTCCATAGAAAGTTTTAATTGTTTTGAACCGCTTAATTATTTGATCCGCAGTCAATTAGAATGGAAAAATTGCTGGGTTTGATAAATTTGTTTTTTGCACGCTTTGTACCTGTACTTGTTTAATGTGCTGATCTTTTTGATAGATGATTGATGTTAGTTGTTCATTTTTTGTTTTGTACTCCTCCATTTGTCTTTCGTATTGTTGTTGCTGCTGCTGTTGTTGCATCTGCTGTTGCATTTGTTTCATCTGATTATCTTGATCCTTGATAATCGTTGTTAACTGCTCGAGTTTAGCTATTAAGTCCTTGTGTGTTTCCATTTTTCCAAATTTTTTTTTTTGAAAATTTTAGTAAGATTACACTTGTTAACACTTTTATATTCTGTACCACTTTTAGTTTATTGTTCAAATTTTTTATTTTATTTAGTTAAAAATTAGATTTTAAAAGTTCATAAAGAGTCACGATCTTCGGATTAGACTCGGTTACCGACTACGCCAATTATGTTTTTAAATATTAATAATAGAAAAACACTTTATTTTTTTCTATAAAATCATTGAAGTTTATTCGAATGATTGAATCTTAAGACTAATTTTATTTTCAACAGTGTTCTGTATTTATACAAAATTATCTTGAGACTAATTTTATTCTCAAGGTTGAAATGTGTTACTTATTTTAATAAACTGTATTAATTTTAATTACATTTACTATTGTTTGAAAAAAAGGTTAAAGAAAAGGACGGAAGTCCCAATACTAGGGATTTTCCTCCTATTATTTTTAAAAATATGTTTTATTGTTATAAATAGGTACTGAAAAATGTTACAATGTTTAGTTGCTTTCAATTTCCTGTTTAATAGATAATATAAAATGTTTTGTTACAATGTTTAGGTATTTTTTGTTTCCTGTTTAATACAATACATAATTTAAAATGTTTAGTAGTATAGAATATTTGCACGATATAATATTCTATTAAAATATAATGTGTTGCTCGAGATTGTTTGTTTAGGAACAAACGATCTATACTTCTGATGTTTTGTGTTTGCTGATTATATCATTCACTAGCGATATAACTCGCGCTCATCGTCAATTTTTGTGGTGAGTATAATTAATAAACATTTCGGGTTTATTTATTTATTATTAACTTTACACAGTCATTTAAATAACAAGTAAAGAAAAAAAAAATACTTACTGCTATAGCAGTTTGGGCCTTAAGCAACTACGTAGTGATAAATTAATTATTAAATGTACTATTTTAACAGTTTGACTTATTTTATAACTTAAAATATATTTACATTAGTTATATGTTTACTTAATTCTTCCCTAAAAAAGATGGTAGAGGTTTGAAAATTTTAAAAACTCTGACATCTTAGGTTAATTAATTAGATATAATAATTTTTTATGTATTTTCCACACCACCTTTGAGGTATACATAGAGGCGCGTTACCGAGTTAAGGTACCGGTTCCCCAGGAGGCACCATTTTTATATATTTTATTTTATTGCATATAAGATTAAATTGAAACTATAATATACAAAATATTTACATTGTAATTTAATAAATATAAGTTTTATATTACAAAAATATAAATTAAAAACTTTAAAAAATTATAAATACAAGTTTAAATATTTTATATGTTAATTTAATTGATAATTATTAATTAAAAGTAAATCATTATCATCATTTCCTATATTGCAAAAGACATGTGCAAGCAATATTGTCAATGCACTCTAATAATAACTTTGACGTTTGACCTAAATGAGCAAACAGTGTCGTCGCTATGCAATGCATTCTGCAAGATCAGCAATCACTTTGATTGGCTGCGGTTATACTTTTCCAGGTTTTGTCTGGAATAAAGAGGCGGAGTCTTGAGATCGCTAGAATCTAGGAAAATGTATAAGTACCCAAACTATTGTTAAATAAAATCAGAATATATACTTATGACTGCAGATATACATGCGTTGTTGAATTTTATTCTCACTCCTTCTGGCCAAGTAACACTGGCCTAGGTACCAGCGGTAACAAGCCGCTTGATAACTTGTTCTTGATTGCATCAGTAGGTTTTTTTGATGCATGCTCGTATCAGGCAGGGATAATTACACGCACCGGACTAATACATTACATTACATTGATTGAATATTGTCTACAATTCCATACATCCAATACATGGTGATCCTGCCAGATTCTTCCATTAGATTCTTCCATTACAATATGAATTTACAAGTAATAATAAATAATATAAAATTAAAAGCATAAATTATTGTACAATGTATATCAAAAACTGTATAATTTATTTTAAAAAATTATATGCACCAGTATTTTTAAATCATAATTATTATTATTTACTTTCTTTATTATTATTTCAAAAAAATGTATGATTAAATAACTTAGTTCACTTTTTGCTTTACAATATTGGGCGCAAATAAATTTTACTACTTTTTAACAATCATTTGCGCGGTAATTTTTTTTAAATATGGCGCGGTACAATCAAATTTTTTGTCAAAAAATCAAAACAGAGAACCAAAATTATGCTCCCTGTTGCACTCATTGCCCATAAAATTTTTCGTAAGAGTAAGTTAAGGTCCGTATTCGGAGCGAAAAAGGACTTAAACTTTCTCAAGTTGGAAATAATCGTACGTTTTGAGATGGTATTAGTGCAATTTCTGAGAGTGTGTTTGTTATTTTGTGTTGTGCTCATTTAAGTTTCCGTTCTATATAAAATCTTCTTTGTAATTCATCATTCACAATTTGAGTGTTGCCGTATAAAATAGTAAATTGGTAGTAGCTTCGGTCTTTATTATTAATTACACATCATAACAGCATTTAATGATATTATTTCAAAATTATAATGTTTTATACGTTCAAAAAATATTTAAGAAAATATAAATCATTAAATAAGATATATTCAAAACTGCTTTTTTTATTTTATAAAAACATTCACTTCTACAAAGGTTTTTGCCGCACATAATAAATCAAAATACTTTAAAATTTATATTAAAAAATTAATTAAAATTATGAATTTGCTGAATACATATTACATTATTAAGCAAAGTAAACTGATTAAAATTGACTGATTTACATGTTTATACATTAATTTATATATTTACTTATCATGTATTTATGTTGTTACAATATATATTTTGTTTACGTGATGTGATATTATTAACCAAATAAGGTACGCACAAGTTTTTTATATTATTAAAAGGAAAGCATATGATAAGCAAGTAGTAAGAAATTAATATACTGCAACCCCAAAAGAGAGTAATTTGATGTTATCGTGGTAAAATCACATGTATTCCATACGTGTGCCAAAATGTTATAAATTTCTCTTCGTTTCGATGGAAGTGGGCGGAGTTTCCGTTCTTGTAAAAGTATTCTTTGCTTGTAACGAAAGTGGTTAATTAAAATTTAAAATATTAAGAAAGTCAACCCACCGAAATCAACCCCCGCAAAAACAGAACTGGTACTCTTGAAATATCCTAAAATTACAAGCAAAATGATTTGAAACGCGTAAATAAATACATTTGAATAAATAAATGACACACATGCCTTAACTTATCGTTAAATATTTTCTATTTTGTTTTTAGGCATTTAATAAACCAAACAATTTCACCGACACAAGATAAAAAAACACATTTTTCTAAAAAAAAACAAAACAAAAGAATAACAAGAACTGTCAAAAGAAGAACTGGAACTGTGGAACTGGATTAAAGCTCAAGCAAAGAACAACTTCCAATTTCCACATCATTCGGAGACGAGAATGCACCATAAAGCTTAACTTTCGCTCAGTGCACTACAGAGGAACAGAAAAGGAGCTTTGTCAATGGTGTTATCAAGAACACTAAATACAAGAGGACTTCTCAACTCAAGCGATTTTATTTCTACACATATTAGGCCATTCAAGAGGAACGCAGAGATTTTGCATTGGCTGTGTAGAAATTTATTTTGATTTCTCTCTATAGTTCACATTTTTGATTTACGTGCTGCTGCATGTGTGAATCAAGCATTAATCAATGCTCGAGGCTTCCAACAAAAATTTGCCTTAGTTAACGAACACAATAGACAAAAAGCATCACACATCTATTCTTCATTCTTATTGCACACATTGTTACGACTTTCACCATCTCGCCACTAAAATAAAAATGCACTAGGCATACAATTAAGTTACTATTACTATAAAACAAAGAAAAACGAAAAGAAAAATAAATACACAACAATAGAATTAAGCTATTTTCAGTTAATAATAAAAAAAACATTTGTTTATTATTAGTTAAAAAAAACATTTGCTTATTATTAGTTAATAAAAACTTATAAAAAAATGTTAGTATATAAGCTATTAATAAAATTACGGTATTAATAAGTGTAACGACACACTTTTTGTCGATGATGATGCTGGGGTATTCTCAGCCGTCGTCCAGGGGTCGTTGCAATATAATTTATTTTTTTCCAAATCAAAGACAATTTAGTATATGTGATTACTGATTTATTTATTATTATAATTAAAAAAAAAAGAAAGAAAAAGAAATGTTACAATGTAAATATTATGATGAATTGTGTTGGCCTCCTATGGAAACTTTCGGGGTTTGACTAAATGATCTCGGCGTTGTATAGTATTTCCGGACAGACGCCACTCTACTTGGAATTCAAACTTGGAATTTTATTTCGGATTACAGAACATCAACCTATTAGTCCAGATGTATAAGCTCCTTGACTTGTTACTCACTACTGGTCAAGACGTATAAACTACCTTGACGTTTATACGAAGGTACCAGTCAAGACGTATGAACTACCTTGACGTTTATACAAAACTACTAGTCAAGACGTATGAACTACCTTGACGTTTATACAAAGCTACAAATTTCTAATTCCTTGTTTTCGCAAAGATGTATAACTGCCTTCGAGAATTTCCAACAAGTGCCTTGCTTGTACAATGCGCGTTTATTTATACTCAAACGACCAAAGCTTTTCCTGTAGCGCATCGGAACTTTTGTCGTTGGTATTTTTGGTACTTGTTGTCTTTTGCTGCTGTTGTTCGCCTGGGTGTAATTTCTGTGCTTTGTGTTTTCGTGTGTTCTTGAATTCTCCGTGCTTTGTATTTAGTTCAACCAAAGCTTTCATGCTTTGTCTTGTTTATAAACGTGTTTTTATTATTTTTTTTTTATATAGTGCCGGTGTGTGTGGTTTATTATTTATATTTACTTATTAATAAATAAAAAAATATTACAAACACTAAAAGTATTAATTACATATTGAACAGTATGCTTATCAGTCGGGCAAATCGACCGACACCGCTATACATAGTCTGACGAGTAAAATCGAGAAGGCTTTAGACGGTAAGGAAATAGCTCTCTGCACATCGGTTGACATTACAGGAGCTTTTGATAATGCAACATTCAGATCAATTGAGGCAGGAATGGTCAGGAAAGGAATACATAGACTGATCATAACATGGATTCTCAATATGCTGAAA
Source organism: Teleopsis dalmanni (assembly GCF_002237135.1). Lineage (NCBI taxonomy): Eukaryota > Metazoa > Arthropoda > Insecta > Diptera > Diopsidae > Teleopsis > Teleopsis dalmanni. Next base: position 70,739,910 of record NC_051846.1, on the reverse strand, counting down.
AATAGGACGATAATCTTTGAAATGGGGACGAAGAGATTAACTGTCAAGTCAACCAAAGGATGTCCTCAAGGAGGCGTTCTTTCGCCACTCCTATGGCTATTGGTCATTGACGAACTCCTACAGTCTCTTAGTGACCTCGGATATGAAGTTCAGGGCTTTGCAGATGATCTAGTCATCATGGTTAGAGGCAAATTTGACTCCACCATATCCGATCGTATGCAACTAGCTCTTGATATCACTCAAAATTGGTGTCAAGAGAAAGGACTCTCGATTAATCCGAATAAAACAAATGTAGTACCCTTCACCAGAAGAAGGAAGATGAATCTAGGGACCTTAAAGTTAGGGGACACTGACTTAATACTATCTGAGGAAATGAAATATCTAGGAGTAATTCTAGATAAAACTCTTACTTGGAAAAACCATTTATCATATATAACTGGCAAAGCTCTAAGAGCAACTTATGCGTGCCAAAGACTGTATGGTAAAACATGGGGTCTGCGACCAAAAATGATGGCTTGGTCGTACAAGACCGTAATAGTACCGATGATGACCTATGCTTCTTTGGCATGGTGGCCAAAGGTAAATCAGACGAAGGCTAAGATGACTCTCAATAAGATTCATCGAACAGCCTGTCTAAGCGTAACGGGAGCAATGAGAACGTGCCCCACAGAAGCCCTAGCAATGCTCACTGGACTCACCCCATTACACATTACAGTTAAAAGGACTGCGACCAGTGCTGCACTAAGGCTTCCTTATCTAGGTAATCTTAAAGAGGGCAATCTGACAGGACACGCAAAGATTCTAGATGAAATCTGGAATTCTTCGTGCCTTAAGGTCTTCGACAAGATGAATAGAAAATTAGCTTTCTCCAGGGAATTCGAAGTGGTCATTAGTGACCGATCAACTTGGAGAAATAATAAAATAAACTTAAAGCAGGGCTCTCAATTATGGTATACTGATGGGTCCAAAATGGATAATGGCAGTGCAGGAGCAGGAGTTATGGGACCAAACTTCCGTAAAGCAATCGCAATGGGAAAAACTGCTTCAATTTTTCAAGCAGAAGTCCATGCCTTAGAGCTTTGTGCAAGAGAATGCATACGTAGGGGCACCCGAGGTACCAACATATGCATTCTATCAGACAGCCAAGCAGCTCTAAAATCTTTAGCAAATCCTTATTCCAATCAAAGCTGGTTTGGGAATGCTTTCAACTTCTCAACACCCTAGCATCGAGGAACTATGTTACTCTTATGTGGGTACCGGGACACGAGGGGCATGAGGGCAATGAAATAGCAGACATATTAGCAAAGAAGGGTGCATGTACTCCTTTCATTGGGCCAGAGCCCTTCTGCGGGGTAACAAATAGCTTCACAAACAACTTATTATGTGAACGGGAGAAACATCGTCTACTTGAACACTGGAGAGCCCAAACAGGCATGCGACAGTCAAAAAGATTCATTGATCCTGAACACATCAAAGTTGATGCTATCATCAACCTTAGCAGAAATGATATCAAAATCTACACTGAACTTCTTACAGGGCACTGTAGACTTAATTACCACATGAAGATTATAGGTGCGGTAGAAAGTGATTCCTGTCGACTCTGTCATGAGGAGAAGGAAACATCGGAACATGTTCTATGCAACTGCCCAGCGGTGGCAAGACGTAGACTCGATT
>NC_051846.1:70720996-70738136 GCF_002237135.1 Teleopsis dalmanni | reverse complement strand
ATATGTATATGGCAAACATTTCTATGTGGTAACCGACCACAGACCTTTAATATCTTTATTCGTACACAAGAATCCCTCGTCAAAGATGACAAGGATTCGGGTAGACTTATCTGATTACGATTTTGAAATCATTTATAAAAAAGGAAAAATTAATACTAACGCCGATGCCTTATCTAGAATCAAAACAGATTCTAGTATATTACAATCACTAATACCAATAAAAGATGACACGACCGCAACACGTAAATTATCTAATCCGGTAGAAGAAGAAATATTGAGTAAATTGAATAACGAAGCTCGAATATGTATAACTACTCGAAGCAAATCAAAAAGCGCTAAAACAAATACATCTAGAACGGATACGAAATTGAATACGAGAACCACTGAGCCTGATCAACTCTATTGTTGGGATTGTACTTCAATTAGCGACATTCGTGGAGTAAGAAAACTGCAGTTTAAAATGAAAAATATACAAAGAAATAAGGATGCATCCATATTATATAACGATAAAGAAGTTATAGTGGAATTATGCGAAGTACCTCCGAAGCCGATTTCGATTATGGTGAAGCTTATTACACAAATAGAAAGATTAAATATTTTACAGCTAGCGTTAGCAGCTGATATTAGCAGATGATATTATATATTATATTAGATGATATTATATTTAAATCCATGGATAAAAACGAATTTAAGACGATGATAAATAAGTTGCAACAAAATAATAAAAGTAAGAATTGTTTAAAAATATTGTTATACAAAAAGCCGGAATACGTGAAAGATACAATACAAAAATTTAGATTGATAGAGGAATATCATAATAACCCTCTCAGCGGTCATATGGGAGTTCGTAAAACGATGATAAAACTTAAACAAAGATACACATGGAAGAAAATGAAACAAATGGTATATAAATATATTACCACTTGCGAAAAATGCCAACAAAACAAACAAATCCGTCACAGTCGAGAAGAATTTCAAATAACCACAACCCCTCATACAACTTTTGAAACGGTACAAATTGACACCGTTGGACCTTTAAGACCAGCAAACGGTTATAGGTATATATAAACTATGCAATGTGAATTAAGTAGATTCATAATTGCATACCCAATGATTAATAAAGATGCTACATCCATAGCCAAAACATTAGTAGAACAACTCATACTAAAGTTCGGTTCCTTTAGGATTCTAAAATCAGACCGAGGTACAGAATTTTTGAATGATTTGTTAGCTAAAGTTACTGATATTATGGGAATTAAACAAATATTTTCAACCCCATATCATCATGAAACACTTGGTACAATAGAAAGGAACCATAGAGTTCTAAACGAATACCTACTAAACTTTGCTGATGATAACGACTGGAACGTTTGGTTACCGTACTATACTTTTGCGTACAATACTGCCCCCCACTTTGATACAGGCTACACACCACATGAGCTAGTATTTGGTAAGTTACCATCCTTACCAAACGAAAAGATAAATGATACACAAGGTAGATTCAATTTAGATAATTACGCTAACGAACTAAAAGCACGACTCAGGCTATCCCTAGAGAAAGCAAGAAAGTATAGCATAGAAGCAAAAGCTAAACGAAAAGAAATATCTAAAAAAGGCAGCTATCCCGCAAAACTGAAAATAGGTGATGAAGTATTAGTAAAAACGCATGGTACACGAAAAGGTACTAGTCCATATTCAGGTCCTTATACAATAACAGGCATAGATAACAGTAATGTAATGGTTAATATAAACAATGAAATAAAAACCTTACATAAGAACAATACAAAATTATTTACAAGAAGATGAAAGTAGAATTTATAATAAAGAAGTAGTAATAAAAATTTATTCAAGAGAATAATAAAGACAACCTTATATTAACTTTTAACCTCAATTAAGTAAACTAAAGTAAAATACTTTATATTTTAGACTTTTATTTAATCTGTTTGTTTAATAATAACAATTTATATATTACAAAACTATACTTATCTAATTCAGTAATATAATTAAATATGTTAACATTCAAATAAATTAATTACGCTATATATATAATTACAATTAATTAAATAAAGTAAATACATTATATGCCATAATAAAACTTATTAAACGATAATTGTAAAACTTATAGTAATAAAATAACAAATTAAAAATATGAATTAAACTTTATATTCAAAATTTTTCTTTTCGATTATTAAACAATCAAAAATAAAAATTTTTCTAAAAGGGTAAGGGTGTAGTGGCATATTAACCTTGACCACACACAATACGTTGTGTGCGATATTTAATGTGTCACACCAAACCGAAACACTCAAATATCAAGCATGACCGAAAAACCCTAATTGTCAAATATGAAATAATTTATGAGTCAGAAATTTGACTCGTAGAATTTTGTCATTTCTTTATGACAAAATATTTGTATGCATATTTAATTGTTTCAATATGCATTTGACAATTTGGATTGCGGCATGCTCAGCACATGAATTTGTGTTAAGTGTTTCACAGATCATATTGCAAGCGATCGTGCATGCAATATGATTTGCCCTCAATACAGTTGGTTACCAGATGTGTGCCACTGTGAAATAGAAGATATCTAATAAATGTATATAAGCTACTTTTTGTAAAACATTATATACGTCTAATTTGGGTTAACCAATTAGACGATAGTAAATTAAGTATTAACCAATAGAATCATTAGATAAGATTCTATTGGAAATTAGTCATAAGAAATTATGTTAGATTTAAGGAAAATATGAAAATAAAAATCAGTCTTATCTTGGCGAGCAAAACGAAATGTTGTTTAATTTGTAAATCGGTTTGTGTAACAGTTATAATATCAACACAGCTTAGAAAATATTATGACACATTCAAGTGTGTCATATCGACATGTGCAGAATAGTAGCACAGAAAAGAAAAGTGTCAAATAGCAATTGCATACTTGCTATGACCAAATATTCTACTTGCATTGCGGTGGTTCTTCCGTGTGCGATCGCATTACATATTACATTAGTTAATATAAAATAATTTGTGCATAAGCACTTTCATAACATAATTTATTGTTTGTTTACATTGTTGCGCTATACACAACACCTCTACTCTTTAAAAAAAAAATTTTATTTATACAATAAAGAAAATTTTTTATAATAATTTGAATTTTGAAAACTTGACATTGACAATTTTTATTTCTTAAAAATAATTTTAAATGCAATAAATTTATTATATAATAATTTATATTTTCTTATAATATTTATATTGTTTGTAAATTTTTCTTTAATCTATTATTATGAACTATCTTTATTTTATTATTAATTTCTATAGTGGAATTTACACCATTTCTATCAACTATCTTATATGGACAATGATATGGATTCTCATGTTTCCTTCTATTTTCTACTCTTAAATAAACTAAATCTCCTACATTAAATAAATTTTCTGATGCATTAGCATCTTGTTTAATTTTTTGAGAATATTTTTCTTTTATTAATATCTTATTTACTGCTTTATGTGCATACTGTAGTTTTGTTTTTAACTCAGTAACGTAAGAATCATAATTATAAATTTTTCTACCTTCTATTATTTCGTTTGGAAGATTCGCGACTCTACCATATACTAATTCGAAAGGTGAATAATTTGTTACACAATGAGGTGTAATATTATATGAAAATGTGTAGTATGGGATCCAAGTATCCCAATCAAAATTGTTTGTAAACGATAACATATATTCGTTTAATACTCTATGGTTTCTTTCTATAGAACCTAATGTTTCGTGATGATAAGCAGTGGATTTTAAATGTTCTATACCTAATAATTTACATATATCATTTATTAATTCATTGAGGAATTCTGTACCTCTATCTGTTTTTATTTTCTTAACATTACCATATCTAAATATAAATTTTTCTACCATAACTTTTGCTATCTCTTGAGCTTCTTTTGTTTGTATAGGAAATGCGATTACATATTTAGTTAATTCGCATTGTATAGTGAGAATGTATCTGAACCCATTAGATATTCTTAGTGGACCTACAGTGTCCATCTGTATTACTTCAAACGGTGAAGTTGGAGTGTTAGTTATGAAAAATTTTTCTTTATGATGTCTTATTATTTTATTCTTATTACATGATGCACATTTTAAAATATAATCTTTTATCATTTTATTCATTCCTTTCCATACGTATTTCTGTTTTAATTTAGCTATAGTTCTTCTTATTCCGGTGTGACCTCCGTGAATACTTGTATGGTAATTCTTTATTAATTCAATTTGTTCCGATTTATCCACGACATTCCTTGGTGGATTATATAATAATATACGTATAGGTATACGTATATTGCTGACCTTTTTTCTTTATTTCTTTTTGCATGCTATTAAATCTTCTCATTAATTCTTTTTCATCAATGTATTCGAATACTATATCTTTTGTAGATAATGCTACTTTATTAAGATTATTTTTGTTTAATACTTTTGTGAGCGTATCCAAGACTGATTCTAAAATCAAGTTGGGCTTATTGCTACACTGTACTTTAACAATTATTATTATTATTATTAAGACATGTTCTTCATTATAAAAATTAAATTAAAAATTTAAAAATTAGAACTTAGTCTATTCACAAATAATATTTATAAACTTCTTCCATTCCTCTCTGTTTCTGGCAGTAAAACGTAACTGGTTAAAAGATTTGCTTGTTTCTGCTGCCACTGTTCTTCGCCAGGTGGTTTTGGGACGACCTCGTCTCCTTACTCCTTGCGGGTTCCATTCCATGACTGCGTGGGCAATTGCATCTGTCGGTTTTCTAAGTGTGTGGCCGAGCCAGCCATATTTGCGTCTCAAAATTTCTTTCTCTATTGGCTTTTGTTTGGTACGCTGCCATAGCTCTTCGTTGGAGACTCTTGCAGGCCAATATATGTTCAGAATACGCCGCAGGCTTCTATTGACAAAGGATTGTATCTTTTGAGTCGAGGCCCTCGTAAGCGACCATGTTTCGCACCCATATAATAATGTCGATTTGACGCAGGCGTTGAATATTCTGGTTTTAGTTTCGACGCTTACATTGTTGGCTTTCCAGATTTTGTTAAGCGATGCGAAAGAGCCATTTGCCTTTTTCACTCTACTGCTGATGTCCTTTGACGTGCCACCCTCGCTATTGACTATACTCCCCAGGTATTCGAGTTCCTGCACGTCTTCAATGTTTTGATCGTACAGAAGGATGGGCGATTGATTACTTGCTTTTGTTCTCATTGTTGTTGTCTTTGAGGCATTAATTTTTAGGCCGACTTTATATGACTGCTCACATACGTTATTAACAAGAGTTTGCATATCAGTGTGTCTGTTTGTTAACAATACTACATCGTCTGCATATTCAAGATGACCAAGCTTTTGATTCAGCTTCCAACCAATGCCGATTGGGTTTTCTTCTACAGCTTCTAAAACGACGTCTAGCACTGTGATAAACAGTAACGGTGAGAGGGCGCAACCCTGTCGCACTCCACTGTTGCAATTAAAGCTGTCGCTAAGAGTACCTTCATGTAAAACTCTACTCGTGGCCCCTTCGTAGCTCTTCTTGAGAATATTAATGATCTTATTAGGGATACCTTTAGCGTTTAACGCCATCCATATGTAACTTCTCTTAAGCGCGTCGAAAGCCTTTTCAAAATCAATAAATGTTAAATACAAGGTTGCATTCCATTCTGAGGCTTGTTCAATAAGTATTCTAATCGTGTTAATTTGGTCGATGCACGAGTGCCCAGGGCGAAAACCTGCTTGAGTTTTATGAATAAGCTCGTTTAATGTTACGGCGATTCTTTCTAATATTATTTTGTTGAAAATTTGGAAAACTGCTGGTATTAAAGAAATTCCCCTCCAGTTGCTGCATTTCTTTCTATCGCCTTTTTTCGGCAGTTTGACAATGATAGACTCCTTCCATTCAAGAGGGAATGACTCTAGTTCCCAGATTTTCTTAAACAAGGGGAGCAAAAGTTTGGACACAGCATTGGGGTCTGCCTTAAAACACTCTATTGGTAAACAATCATTACCTGGTGCTTTACCACTTTTCATGCTAATGATTACACCTCTTATTTCGTTAACGCTAGGTGCCCTTGTATCTATTTGTCTGTTAGGATTTAGATGTCTTCGTATTGTGAGCTCGCCACTTTCGTTGTGTATGATATTTAGGGTTTTCTCAAAATGTCTTTTCCATACTTCTGCCTGCTCGTTCTTAGCAAATACCAGCTGTCCGTTTTCATTTTCAATTGGAGCGCTGCTTTGGAAAGATTTTCCACCTAGTTGTTTAGTTAACTTAAACAGCTCCTTCACTTTAACAATATTTTTCTCAATTCTTATAATTGGCAAACTTTTCTTATTCTTTTCTTTATCGAACTCAAATTTCAATATAGGTAATCTTCTAATATCAGAAATCGAAATACAATTCCACATGTAGAGTTGATCATTCTCTGTGTAATTTGTACTATGATTCTGCTTGATTACGTTTTCTTCATTATTCATTTTCATTTTACTTCTGGTCACAATATTAATATTTTTCGGAATCATTTCTTTCAGTGTATCCGAATCCATTCTGATTCTGGATAATGCATCAGTATTTGTATTCATTTTTTCTTGTTTGAAGATTATGTTCAAATCATAATCCATTAAATATACTCTTTTTCTTGTTAATTTTGACGAAGGGTTTTTGTGTGAAAATAGTGATACTAAAGGTCTGTGGTCTGTGACTACTGTAAACTTTCTTCCATATAAATATGGTCTAAAATGGTTAATTCCCCAGTGTATTGCTAAAAGTTCTTTTTCTATAATCGGTTTATTTAACTCGTGTTTATTAAGAGAACGGCTGGCATACGATATTGGTAGATCGATTCCAATGTCTCTGTTATGATCTATATCTAGTCTGATACAGATTTTAGCTAATCCGGCACTTGAACCAGCTTAGCTTTACTCTTTATGTTATCCTCCGTACCTAGTCTGATACGGATTCACTAATCCGGCACTTTCACCAGCTTAGTAATACATTTACGCAATCCGGCACATGAACCAGTTACGTAATTTATAAATAGCTATATATATATGTGAATATATATATAGGTATTTATTTATTTATTTTATTATTTATTGATTTTTAAATTCGGCACATAAACTGACTTTGCTCAAGGTTCTTTTAGGCACTTAAACCAAAAGAAAACACTTGGTTGAATTCAGGTTTTGAAATTGAATTAGATGTTTATTAAAAATGTTGTGCTTTTATACAAAATTCTTAACACTAAGCTTATGGTAAAGGAGGAAATGCACCTAGTTCCCACGATTTGTTATCGGATGGACTTTGAACATTCAAGGCCAAGGGCATTCGTGGGAAATATGTGCATTACCTATGCTTATAGTATTTAATGCAACCAGCAAGCTGATATATGTATTTTGCCATATATCAACCTGCTTCACAAATTTGGTGACTTAAATGTGTTATCACTGAAGCCATGCGCCAACTCATATTGCACCTGTGGGAACAACAGAATTGTCGCAGCGGCTTGCCTATTGCTGCAACTCACAACGAACACACGATAAAAGAAAATGAACATAATGCTTATCAACCTTGCACAGTGGCGTGTGAAGATGATCATGTTACGTCTGGCACGCTGCTAGCGTGCGAATATTTAGTTGTGAGAGCCAGCAACATTGCTAAAAATATTTGATAACACAAATAAAACCAACAACAAAAACAACATAAGAAGCTAATTTAAAGTACTTATGTATACATATAATTAATATGATAATAATAATGCAATTCTAATAATTGATACAATTGATTTTTATACTAAAGTTAATATAAAACTTAACAGTCTCCTTGGGATAAAACTGCTCCTAACGCATAGTTTGATGCGTCTGTAGTGAGTATAAATTCTTTAGTAAAATCTGGGTACTGTAGTATTGGTGGACTTACTATTGACGTTCTTAGCTTATCAAATAAAAAAAAAAAAAAAAAAAAAAAACATATGCTAATTTACAATCTTCGGACCAAATGAATTGTTTATTTTTCTTCAAAAGTTCATTTAATGATTTTGCAATGTTTGCAAAGTCTTTTACAAATCTTCTATAGTAATTGCAAAATGCTACGAATCGTCTGACTTCATCGGCATTTGTTGGTATTGGGTATTCATTTACCGCTTTACATTTATTTGGATCTGCAGTTACACCTTCTTTAGTGATTAAATGTCCTAAGTAAATTACTTCGGGTTTCACAAAGTTGCATTTCTTTGGGTTTAATTTTAAATTGTAGCTTCTTAAGCGTTCAAAAACTTTAATATACTTCAACATATGAATATTCTCTCATTACTTATTTATAAAAAACAACGAAATGAGGCAATGTTGCGCACAATAAACTTTAAAACTCTATAAGTTTTGAAAATTTATGGTGTGATCCTTTAAGAAAATGATTATCACAAATTGAATGATTAATAAACAGGCATGACAAAAATAGTTCTAAGTTTAGTTGTGTGCACTGCTCAACATATTTCAACATATGAGTATTCTCTCATTATTTATTTATAGAAAACAATGAAATGGCGCAATGTTGCGCACAATAAACTGTAATAAGATTGGATTGTGTATGGTTATGTTTGATTTTTCCTAGCGCAGCGAGGCGCCTTGCTTGTTCGCAACGAGGCGAATAAAACTAGGTTGCAACTGGGCAACTTGAGTAAAATAATAAGCGAGACTCAATGTTCTGTTTGAATCTGAATTCTTTATTAAATTTGTACAGTATTTATACCTATTCTAACTTAAACACTAACCTACTTGAATATTATGTTCGCCTAGTAATTTTCATATAAAAATGCTTAATATGCATTTCAATTAATTTAAAAATATGAATTTATTATTATTATTTAATAATTACCCGAAATACTAAATAATGAAATTCCAATGCAAGTTAATGCACTTTACGAATTTCATTTGCGCAAAACAAAAGAATCAAATTACTTTTCTTTTGCGCTTCTTCACATGGTAAGTGTGTGATCAATGTCTTTGCTTTTGGCATGTGCCAGTAACGTATATCATCATATTACCATTAACAAATAATTATTTTGTTTGTTAATATGTAGATATACTACACCCTTACCCTTTTTTTTTTTAAAAAATTTTTATTTTATTTTTGAAGAAATTAAAATTTTTTTTTTTTTTGTTTATATGTTCTTAATTCCTTTGGAGTACATAATATTCAGTTTACATATTCTAATTACATCGTTATTTCTCAGATAACTTTTAATGTATGTAAATGATATTGTTTCAAGTTTAATATTATTTTTGTCTTATTGTAAAATATTCTAATTACATGCTTATGATTAATTATTTTTTTTTTTCTTTTTTAAATCGTTGTTTGTTAATTATTGCACATTTTTAATTTATTTTTACATTGTCTTAAATATAGCTTTTTAACATATTATTTTGTCTATTGAAGAATTTACGCCTTTTTGTCCAACTATTTTGTATGGACCTAAATACTGGCTATCTAACTTTTTCCTATTCATATTTTTTATTAAGACTAAGTCTCCTATATTTAATCTTAAAGGGTTATTTTTATAATTATTTTTTACTCTATTTAGCTTACTAAGATTTAATAATTCTTTTGATTTATCTAAAGCTGTTTTTAATCTATGTTTGAGCTCATTTGCATAATTTTCAAAATTATATATTTTTTCACTATCTGACACTATGTCATTTGGTAAATTTGCTAATTTACCATATACCAACTCAAAAGGTGAATATCCGGTACTAGAGTGAGGTGAGGTGTTGTATGCAAAACAAAAATATGGTATCCATTGGTACTAGTTATGGTCATTTGCATAATTTAATAAAAACTCATTTAGAACTCTATGATTTCGTTCAATGGAACCTAGAGTTTCATGATGATAAGGGGTACTAAAAATTTGTTTAATTTTTAATAATTCACAAATTTCTTGCAATAAGCTATTCAAGAATTCAGTACCTCTATCAGATTTTAAAACTCTAAAATGTCCATATTTTAGGATGCATTGTTCTACTACTGTCTTGGCTATGTCCCTTGCAGATTTAGTTTCCATCGGGTGAGCGATTGCAAATTTTGTAAGATCACACTGCATAGTCAAGATATACCGGTAACCATTTGAAAATTTTAATGGTCCTACTGTGTCAATAGACATTATGTCAAAACTTGATGAAGGTGTGTCAGTTATGGTCAGTTTTTCTTTTGTATGTGTTGTAACTTTGTGTCGTTGACAAGAATCACAATTATTAACATATTTTTTGGTCATTTTGTTCATGTTTTTCCAAATATATCGTTGTTTAATCTTTAATAGGGTTTTTCTAACTCCTAAATGACCTGCGTGCGTAGATTCATGATATTCTTGAATTATTTTAAACATATTTAGTTGTTTTGTTATTTTTATCAATGGTGTGTAAATACATTGTACTGCCCATGACCTACGTTAATATCATATGTGACAAACCACTGTTCATTCAGACAAAATAAATGTGTCATAAATTATAATATGCAATTTTGTCGGTTTGACGCTTTGACTTTGATTATATTACTTAAAAGAAATATTTTGACTCATGCTGTTACAAATATGCATTTGTAACATAAGACATGATAAGCATGTATGGTCATTGCACTATTCCGACCTAAATTCTAGAAAGTACATTAACTCTTTAAAAACAATATATGACGTATTATTGTAATGCGTTAGAAGAGCATTTGTTTATAAAATATATATAATAAAATAATTAATGTAATTTATGGGAGTAACCAATGCATTGATTGGTTACTCAAATCAATCAAAAAGTAAATAATAATTGTTTAGTAAATAAGCTAGAATAAGTATAAATACCCATAATTTTTGATAATAAAATAGATTCAATTTAACTTAAGACAAGGTTACGTCTTTTATTTGAATCGTGTTCTATGCGGCATTTAGATGCTGAAAGAACAATAAGCGGCTGAAGAGCTTAGTAATACTCTCCAATAAACTGATAGGTCGTTTCCACTCATACTGGTCGATAAGTGATCCTTGAATCCTTTCAGGACTCAGACATCATATGGTGATATTAATCGAGAAGACTTTATCTAACAATCCTGCTAATATATATTGACGATCCTGACATCCTGCAATAACCATAACATGGTAATTCTGTAATACCATTACATGGCAATAGTAGAATATCATAACATGGCGATCCTACAAGATCATAACATGGCGATCCTGCCCCCGACGGACCAAATCTTCTAAAGCAGTTCAATAACAAGAAGCCTGCCCCCGACGGACCAAATCTTCTAAAGCAGTTCAATAACAAGAAGCCTTCCCCCGACGGACCAAATCTTCTAAAGCAGTTCAATAACAAGAAGCCTGCCCCCGACGGACCAAATCTTCTAAAGCAGTTCAATAACAAGAAGCCTGCACCCTACGGATCAAATCTTGTAAAGCAGTTCAATAGCAAAAAAGCCTGCCCAATTAACTAAAGCAGTTTAATAATCATCTTCTAGTTCTACAATTAGAATTATAGATATTCAATTATAGTATATTTTTACAACAACGAATGGAAAGTTATAATTGTTTTGTTTGTGGTAAAAGTTTCCACACAAAAAAAATACTTAATAAACATTTGAATACACACCAGTACATTATCGATTTTGCAAACGATTTAATTTTAAAATTTTTCTTAAAAAAATAAATAAAACTGGAAATGTCACAACAAGAGATTGATGACACATTTGCAAAAATTGTGAAAACTTTACAACAAGCAATTTTAAACAATCCAGAAGCGGGTCCAAAACCCATAACGTTAGAAGAATATCGTAGAAGAAATCCTGGTGAAAGAACCAAGGAAATAACAGTAGAAGAGCATAATAGACCACAAAAGAAAAGAGGTGGCCAAAAGAGAAGGTTTATAAAAGAAAAAGGAGAATTAAAAAAATTAATAAAAATAGCAGAAGGTAAAAATAAAGCTATTTTGCAACAACAGCTGCACGAGTTAACTCATAATGGGTGGCACACAAACCAAAGAGGAGGTCATAAACAACAATAATGCAGCAGCAACAACAATCAACACTGACAGCACTAGCACTATAATATATTTAACATTTATTATACTAATTATATTATTATTGAATAAAATACATTCTCATTTTAAGAATTATATAAAAAAGGAAGCATTAAGAAATATTAATGTATAGTGTTATATATATATATTGTAAAAAAAAAAAAAATTTTTTTTTTAAATAAATAAAAACTTATATAAAAATAATGTATTCTAGAAGCGATATTTTAATAATAAAAAACATAGAAACAACTGCTATAATATTAATAGCAATAATCATAATAACAATAATATTATTATATGTATTAATAAAAATATTTAAATTTAGATAAATTTTTAAATGGATTTGACAGATTTAAAACATATATTATCTAATCTAAAGAAAAATCCGAAAAGAACTTATACTGATAAATATATTAGCATAACTAAGAATTATATAAAACAAATTTGGTTAAAAATAGAAAGAAATACTGACATAAAACATTTACAATTAGTAAGAACGAAGTTTGACACAATAGTAGAGGAAATAAATAAATATTTAAGAAACAAACCAGAGCAGATTAGCGACAGTACAATATCAAAACTTGATAAAATGGCTAATTTTGACATGTTAACAGCTTCAAAAATAATTCCTGAATTTAATGGAAATGTAAAAAGTTTATCTAACTTTACCGGTACTTTGCAATTCTACTCAGATTCGTTGAAGGATGAAGTAGAGAGAACCATTCTACTAAATTTTGTAAGATCAACTAAACTTTCTGATCGAGTTAAAAATAAATGGGTTGCAAGTGAGGAAGATGACACAATAAAAAATTTCATTAAGAAGCTAAACACAATTTACAAACCAAAAGCCAATCCCTTAATCATACAAAACAATCTTACTAGAATGCGTCAAGGCATACAAATGATTGCTCAATATGCTTTAAAAATAGAAGAACAAATAGCAATGCTTAATCAAATATACATTTCAGAGCAAGGAGATGAGAATAGAGATGTCATAATAAAAATGACAGATCAATTAGGCCTCAGTACATTCACAAATGGGCTGAATGAGAAGATAAGAAATGTGGTTATAGCAGCCAGGATATCGACATTATCGGAAGCCATACAGATTGCAACAGATGTTGAGACACAAAACAGAAGTCTGATGCAAAATGCATACAGAAACTTTAACTATAAATCAAACAACCAGGGATATAGATCAAGAAATGACAGAATTCATGGAAACAATAACTCAACGAGGTTTGCAAACAAGTACAGCAATCAACGAAGCAACTATAATAGTCAAACAAGAAATTTCAGCAATTTTCAACAAAAAAACGGGAACACCCCCTGTTCAATCATGAACATAAATTTATAAATATTTAACTATTTTATATATTATATTATTTTAGTTTATTATTATCGCTTAAAACCTTATCACCTAAATTCCCAGAATAATGTACAAGGGTAAAAATACATTATATTAATATAGCAAGCATTGTAACATTTGAGCATCCGTATCTAATTATAACAATTAATATATTTATAGAAACAATAGGAGGAAAATCCCTAGTGTTGGGACTTCCGTCCTTTTTTTAACCTTTTTTACAAACAATAACAAAATGTAATACAGTCCATTAAAATAATAACCTTGATGTAAAATTAATCTTAAGATATTTTTGTATAAATACAGAACGTTGTTTTAAATAAAATCAGTACTTTACAAATACTCAAACGGTTCAGTTGTTTTAATTCTGAACATTTGGTCCTTCGAGCCTTAGCGTTTTCCCTCACCCGAGGTAAGAGACCTAAGGATATAAAAAAAAAATCACCAAAACTTTATATTGGTGCGAAATATTCCTTCAAGAAGAAGAAATATTTCAACAAAAAAAAAAAAGCAGACAGAAGATTTGTTTGTTTGGTATCCTCCCGATACCATAAACAGCGCTTAGTGGCCGAAGTGCTGCAGCGAAGGAAACCGTGCATCATTGAAGGGCAGCGGCAGAAAAAAAATATACATTTAGTTAGAAAAATTGTAAGGTCGGAGCGGCGTTTTACTAACGCATTCTGATCAGGGTCGGAGGCGTTAATCGCTATAGACACCAATAGGAATTTAAAGTTGTAATATTAGGTAGAAATAGGGTCAATCCAACGGGAGTAACAGCGGCAGTGACCTTTTACTAATAGAAAGCGGCAGCTACGACACGACGGCAGTTAAGAGACAGCGGCAGCCAAAAAGATAGCGGCAGCTACGACACGACGGCAGCTAAGAGACAGCAGCAGCCAATAGACAGCGGCAGCTATCCACCTCAGAAGACGATTAAAAATTAAAATACTCGAAAAAGAAGATTTTATATAAAAAAAAACAACAAATATGGCACAAAAACTAAAGCTTTATGAAGCGCAAAAAAAGCTAGGAGAAGAAATAATAACTGCAGTAGAAAAAATTAAAGAAAAGGGACTACGTAAGACAGCCGATAAAATAGAAAAAGTGGAAAAGAACTGGAAAAAATTTCAGGTAAACCACGAAGAACTACTAAAAGAAGGCGCAGAAACAGATGAGTACTTTAAAGAATGTTGGTTCGATACAATCCAAAAGTATTATAAAAAGATGTTAGAAACCGATAATACCACTGAAACAACGGAAAAAGTCAACAAAGAAGAAAATGAAGCGGATAAAATATCAGAAGACAATGATATAACTATAGTTGACACTAAAAAAGAGGTTCAAAAAATCAGTAAATTAGAAACCAGGTTAATGAGGCTGATTGAAGACTTGCAAGAAGATTTAGATGCAATGTTAGAAATTCATTACAACAACGAACTTCAAGTACCAGATTGGCGAATACAAGAATTAAAAAAACAACAAAAAAATATAGAGATTATATATAATGACACACTGGAAATAAGTAAAAATGGCAGAACAACATATAAACAGATCAATACCCAACTAAACATTGTACTTTATCAATTAAATGAAAGTAAAAAAAAAGCAGAACTAGTGGTAAAAAATGAATTGGAGCCGGTAAAGCTAGAACCATTCAAGATGCCGACGTTCAACGGAGATGTAAAAGAGTGGAACACATTTTCTAATTTGTTTCATGAAGCTATACATATAAGAGATATACCAGATTCCGAAAAAATGTATAGATTAAAGGCAGTAGTAAAAGGTGAAGCTGGCAGATTAATCCAGCATATGAATGTATCTGAGGCTAATTATAAAACAGCCTGGGAAATGCTACAAAAAAGATACAATAACAGAAGGTGGTTATTTAGAACACAGGTAGATCAATTACTCGACCAACCATCTACAACAGTAGGGGATGCTGAAAGTATAAGGCAGCTAACAGACACAACAAACGAATGCATTAATACAATAAAAGGAATGGGTATCGACCTTAATAATGCAGAACCTTTAATAGCACGAATAATATTAAGAAAGCTGGACAAAGAAAGCTTAAGGATGTACGAGTTAGGTGCCAAAAATCCAACTGAAATACAAAGCTTAGATGAGGTACAAAAATTTTTAGAACATCAATTTCAAGCGCTAGATGCTATGAAAAATAAAGAAACAGACGATAGAAAGAGAAATTATCCGAAGAAAATATGTGCATACTGTAATAAGGCGGGACATACAACAAACGAATGCAGAAAATTTTCAGCAATATCAAATATTGAAAGACGATTACCAGTAAATCAGCAAATAAATACATCTATAAACTTTAGCTGTGCATTTTGTAGAAAACAGGGGCACAAAATATACAGCTGCTCATCATTTAGTTCATTGCCTATCAGCAATAAAAGAGCATTTCTAAACGCTAACGACACGTGTAAAATTTGCCTGAGCCATAAAAATCAAGACAAATGCATATCAAAGTACACATGTAAGATATGTAATAGTAGAGATCATCATACCTTGCTACATAATGAGCATCAACAAGAAAAAAAGGATAAATCAACAAAAACTAAGGTGATCGCAGTAACAAAAAAAGATGAAAGCGAAGTAGTATTACTACCAACAGCAATAGTTAAAGGGAAAACAATTAGAGGAGAATATAAAGAACTACATGCGCTTATAGACCAAGGATCCCAAGCATCAATGATATCAGAAGAAGCTGTTCATATCTTAGGTTTACAAAAAGTAAAAACCGATATTAAATTAACTGGGCTTGCTGAAACTTCAGTAGGGCAAGCAAATTCAAAGGTCATAATGGAAATAAAATCTAAAATTAATAATATAAATATGAAAGAAGAGTTTAAAGTCATGAACAATCTAATTAGACCATTGCCAGAAAAGACAATAGACTACAATAAGAATCAGTGGAAAAGCTACAACTTAGCAGATCCTGAATTCATGAAAACAAAACAAATCGACTTAATAATAGGCAGTGACATTATCCCGAAAATAATAAAGAAAGGGTTCAAGAAAATTAATGGAATTATCGCCCAAGAAACAATATTTGGATGGATAATATCAGGCAAAGTATTAAAGAAACCAGCAAAAAGAAGTAAAGTAACAATTACAACAAAAAACATAGAAAAGTTTTGGGAACTAGAAGAAGCAGATAACACAATCAATGAAAAAACAGCAGAAGATGAAATATGTATGCAATTTTATGCTGACACCACTAAAATAGACGGCGACAAAAAATTTATAGTGAAACTTCCATTAAAAACAGATGCCACACTAGGTGAATCTAGAAATCAAGCAATGGCAAGATTCCTAAACCAAGAGAAAAAAATGAGTAATGAGAAAAGAACTGAATACATAAAATTCATGCAAGAATATGAGCAGAAAGGACATATGGAAAAAGTAAAAGATAATACAATAGGAAAATATTACCTACCGCATCAAGCAGTGATAAGAGAATCAAGTCGCACTACAAAACTAAGAGTAGTATTCGATACATCAGCAAAATCGACAAATGGAAAAAGCTTGAACGACATAATGATGACGGGGCCAAGATTACAGCAGGATATATTTGATATATTAATGAAATGGCGATTATGGAAATTCGTCGCTTCAGCCGATGTAGAAAAAATGTTCAGGCAAATAAAAATTGCACGAGAAGACCAAGATTATCAAAGAATCT
>NC_051846.1:70713880-70720896 GCF_002237135.1 Teleopsis dalmanni | reverse complement strand
CGTTATCAATAAGTAAGTAATTTTTTGAAGTACGAAGATTTAAAGCAAAAGATTTTTCCAAAGACCACGATGATGTATACTTAGCGATGTTGGATATTTCTTTAGCTCAAAAAACCTCATAGTTGAATTTTTTTTTTTGGATTTTATATTTTTCTTTACCCTTTTTTATTTGGAATAGATATGTTGTCATACACACCTCATCATTCTGTTAGAAAAAGTTTAGCTCATGTGGTAAAGAAGTTATAAAAACCAATATGTGGTATGGTTGAACCAAGATGATACGTCGAGTAAGAATATTCTGACACTGCCTACAGTGTTTTCGTAGATAAACAATGAAGGCAAATGCGTAAAAAAAATAAATACATTAATAATAGTTTAAAAACCTGATTTTTTTCATTGAAATTAACAATTATTTCATTGGATACAACAATAACAATACAAAAAGATACTCAAAGCCAACATTTTGCTTCAACATACTTGACTTTTTATTTAAAATTTCAAGTCTTATAAGATGGAGAAATGAACCGTTAAATATTCACTTTGGGAATTATCCATGCATTCTGTTCTTACAGTATGAAATTTAAATGAGCAACTTTTGAAGGCATATTTACGAGAATATAACGAAATTAATATTTCATATAAATTTTATTACTGTTAATACTATAAACAATTGTTTTTAATCAATGAAAATCCATAAAAAACGTTTTCAGGAGTTTATAGGTAAAACCGTGCCATTACATTTCAGAATATATTTTAAGTGTAATCCTGCGACCACCACAAGCATAACAAAAATTCATATTTCATTTTATGTATTCAGTAAAAATTTGGATAATTTCTTTTATTTAACCATTTTACAAAGTAAAATTGATAATAAAAAAAGAAGTTGACAATAATACCTTCACCAATTATTCAGAACTTTGCTTCACAGGCACATGACATGAGGAATTACTTGCATGGACTTAAGCGAATGTATCTGTGCGTAACATTATTGATACGTGTTGCGCATCCTTGCAAATTTTCATTTTAATGCAATTGCTTTATTTATTATTTTGATCCCATAGGGAAATATGCTAAATATTTATGAGGAACTCATTGCTATGCCAATGCATATTTCAATAAACGAAATTTCAATTTGAAGCTCAAACACAGCGAAAAATACACTGGCAGGGCAAATGTAGGCAGATGCTGGATGATACTTGCTAGGAGCAATTATTTCGGAAAGAAAAATTTTATTAATTATTGGGCTTCATCTGAAAGAGATATAAGATATATTCATTTTAACAGAAAAAAATTTTTGATTTATGAAGACTTTATGGTACTTTTAATTAAAGTTTTGAATAGGTAGAATAAAATTTTCAGAGATTTTTTTTTAACAAATGTACCTTCTAAAATGTATATAAACTACCAGTGAATACGAGTATATATGAATAGTAATTCTCTCTATTATGAAAATATCTTTGGTAATATTAACGAATTTTTAGATATTTTTTCAAGTTTTTATATTCTATACAAAATATGTTAGAAATTTCTGTTTTCGATAACCGTCAGAAACAACAATTCAAATAATTATTAAAATATGCATGAAGGATATATGCAAAATTATTGCTGGGGCATATATGAGCATTTGGGAAAAATAAGGAGAAATAAAATGAAATTATATTTTCGGTGAATTGAAAAAGATAGAAAAAGCAAGAACGCGATATTACAAAATTCAAAAATAAGAACGAATGAAATACTTCAACACATGTCAGTGGAAGTGTCAGTTGAATTATTTAAAAACTCAGTAACTCAGTAACTCGGTAACTCAGCAATCAACAGTTGTAAAGAGAATAAAGTGAAAATGACGATTGTATCCATACAACTGTTTGGGGATTACGGTGACCCCCAGACACAAAAATTTAACATTTAACACAAAAAACGGGGTTGATCGGGATATGTGCATGCAAAGGTAGGTGCACAAGTTCAATGCAGGAGCTTAAGTTTAGCAAAGGTGGCATCAGCGGTGATGAATGTTGATGAAGGCAGTGGATGGATGACGAGCAAGTGGTTTGGTTTTCATTGGTATAACTGTGGCCGTATATGTACGTTTCTGGTAACATATTTATGTAAATTTCATAAATAACTTTTTACGAGTGTTTATGCATAAAATAAGATATACAAACAGACAGTTGCCATAAAATGCACCGCACAAATCCTATGAGAATTTTTAACAAAATCAAATTATTTATGAATTTCACAAGTAAACAACATAAAAAGAGAAGATATAGAAAAAAAATTATAACTTTATCAGGAAACGAATCTGTGTTGTTTCTCTATTTAAGTTGTTGTAAAATCATTTTTTTAGAATTCGTTAACTTTTGTTTTTTTCTTGTTTTTTTTCTTATTTGGTGACATATTTCCATAACTAAATGAATATGGAGTGATTTTAGAACTGTTTGTGAGATTTACATACATTTTTGATAAAATATTGCAGAAACTAAGTTGTCACAGTTGTGCACTGTCATATGGAAAAGTCCCATTGGAATTAATTTCATTTAATATAAAATTAATTTTACGACATGTATAATTAAATTTTACACTCATTTAGATTTATAATTTCAAATCAGCTTTATTCTATTTTTAAATTTAAAATAATGTTCATGACTTTTACAAAAATAAGAATACTACAACATGTATAAGTAATGTTATACATTGTATTTAAAGAATATAAGCTAAATGCAGTACCGCGCCTGGAGTATGTAATAGTCCAGAGTATAGTATAGAGTAGTTCTATAATATCTAACCCGATACACAAGAATTTAAGTATGTCGGCTGTATTTAACGTAATATTATAGAATCTAATCTAGGTTCGATGACCAGAAGAATTCAAAAATATTGACCGAAATTGTTTGGTAGATATTAAGTATAATTTGAAATTAATTATACCAACATTATAATAAGATAACAATTTTATACTAGTTACAGTAAAAGTTCTTATGTCTCATATAAAGTTATGTGAACAACTACCTTCCTTAGGAATGAGAAG
The DNA here is from genome assembly GCF_002237135.1 of Teleopsis dalmanni. NCBI lineage: Eukaryota > Metazoa > Arthropoda > Insecta > Diptera > Diopsidae > Teleopsis > Teleopsis dalmanni. The sequence goes on along the minus strand of NC_051846.1, from coordinate 70,717,871 downwards.
AATATTTGTTTAGAAAACCAAATATTTTTGCCTTTATTATTTTGTTTTGCTTAATACAAAACTAAAGCTTACAACTGAAATAATTTTTTTAATGTCTTCAAGATTTGCAATCTATGTATAACTTCACAACACCTAAATTTCAGTAGAAAGATTGAAGTAACATGAAGTTAAGTATACACTATGATCAAAAAAGAACGAAAATTTAAAAAAAAAAACGCAAATTTTAATTTTAAATAATTTTCTTTATTATCGCCTTTAAAGTACTCTCCTCCTGTGGCGATACATGGATGCCAACGCTTGATCCAATTTTCCATACAAGTTTTATAGACCGCCGAAGGTATGGCCTTTAGTTCACGCAGTGAATTTTCTTTTATGGCCTCTATAGTCTCAAAACGCGTTCCTCGCAATGACAATTTGAGTTGGGGGAAGAGGAAAAAGTCACACGGACCCATATCTGGAGAGTACGGTGCTTGGTTGATAATATTAGTGGAGTTTTTGGCCAAAAACTGAGCCACAACAAACGTTGTGTGAGCGGGTGCGTTATCGTGGTGTAAAAGCCATGAATTTTCCTTCCATAAATCTGGCCTCTTTTTGCGAATGGCCTCACTCAAACGACGCATAATGCCGGAAGGAATTCATAGTGCACCACACCACGAATATCGAAGAAAACAGTCAGCATAACCTTGATTTTGGACCGAGTTTGGCGTTCTCTTTTCGGTTTTTGGCTCACCTTCGAAGTACCATTCGGTCGATTGTTGTTTGGTGGTCATGTCAAATTCATAGACTCATGTCTCATCACCAATTATGATGCGTTCGATGAATATGGGGTCACTATCTGCGTTGAAAATCATCTCTTTGGCCATATCACAACGACGCTTTTTTTGAATGAAATTTAGCTAAAAATCGCCACAGGAAAATTTTTCGACTTTTTGTATAGACGCCAAGCAAAAACTAATCGTACGATATGCGTTAAACTTTGACAGAATGTGTATAATAGTGTTGCCAGTGTGAAAATAAAAAAAATTTACCGATTGTATAAGCGCGGGAATTCAAAGTTCTTTTTTGATCACAAGGTACCATCTTTAGAAACACTAAATTGCAATTAACTGCTTTATTTAAAAAGTAAATAATAACAGTCTAAAATTTAGTAGGAAGGAATGTAAATTTAAAGGCGAAGAAATTGTACGCAAAGGGATGAGTGTTTAAAAACCACCTGGTATTTAGTTTATTCCTATTGAGAAGTGAATTCAAGTAGAACATTATTAACGTAGAATATAATTAAGTTTGGGTCAGACTATCACGGCAGGAATCATCATATAGTTTTGTGAGTCAAATGTCTTGTGAAAACCGATATATTAGTACAGAATTAATTGTAAATTAAGTCCAAACTTTTAGGTTTGGGGTGTGTTGACTTTGACCTGACTGGTGAAAGAAATTATACTTTTTTTACTTCTTTGGCAATTAGTACATTATTTATAGTTTTAGTTCAATAATTTTACATTGCACATCAGGAGATTGATACTGTGAAACGTCTAATAAGAGCTTTAAATCGGTTTTTATAAGATAATTCAAACCTAACATAAGAATTAAAAGACATAAGAATTTATTTAAGAAAGATCTCCAATTATACCATATGTGATTTGAACACCTGATATTTCAATAATCTTTGCTAATAATATTGAAACCAAATTTCATAAATAATATTATGTTGAGACTATTTTTATGTTACACTATATTTAACTTAATAAATAGGAAGCAATATGTGTCAATTTTCATACAAAATTAATACAAAATCCATATGATAATATAAAAAAGAATTTTAATAAGTAAGATTTAAACAGATTATAGCTTAAATACTTTTCATTTCATTAGAAAATTCGAAACACTTTTTATATAGATATATGTAAACACTCTTAAATAAGATTGTTGAGTAGATTCAAACGGCCCTATTAACCATAACCAAATATTGCACCTGTTAGAAGTCGTTGACAATTAAGGATAATGCAATATGGAACAACCATTATTTTTAATTTTAGTAGTGCAAAAACGATTTTGAAACTTAGTAATGCTGGTGAGGGTGGTAATCTCTAGAAGTCGAGTTGCACCCATGCCAACCATTATTTACAATAAGGAAAGACCCTTGAAATCTTACAGAAGCGATTAGACGATGTTCTACTTGATATATATGGCTGTTAATTTAAAATAATGTTATTCTAATAGATAGTATCTAATAGATACTGAATATAAAATTACTCGGAAAACTAAATAATATTATTTATTTAATTAAAAAATGTTTATAATAATATTTAATTAATATTAATATTAAAAGATTTAGTTTTCATATACACTTAGGATAAAAACGTACTAAGTTTTTATTATAATTAATAATTTCATGCAGAATTAAACATTTTCAAAATGATTTATTTATATACGCCGAAAAATATGTTTTTATATATTTTAGAAATTTTTCATTTAATTCAATTTTGATGTAATTACATAAATAAATATGGTATATTAATAAAAACGAACAAAATGATTTCAATTTATTTTTGCAAATTTTAAAAACAACTGTGATTTCAACAAAAATTCATATAATTTCATATTGATTTCGATAAATAAATTAATGCTATATTTAACCTAATTTTATTGCATAAACAAATTTGAATTATAGTTATGAATAAATGTTTTGATTTTTTGTGTAAATGTATCTTAGCTCCAAGCATTACAAAGGTTTGAAATATTGAACAGCTTCATTAACCTATTCAATACAATTGATGAGGTATACATAAATCTCTTAAAATGCAATGACATCAATATAATTACAATAATTCTTTTAATGAGGTTAAATCATAATAATCTATTTGTACAATTATAATGTTTTGTATTTGTACCTAAAATGAGAACAATTCATATAAAATTAAATATATGTCAAAAGCCTTATGGGGTTTTCGATTGGTAAATCTGGTGTAATTTTTTCAATCGAGATGTTCTTTTAATGGACTGTTAGTGCAATTTTATTTTCGATTGCTGAATCTGGAGCAAAATATATAACACTCGCGATTAATTTATAACACTCTAGATATTTTGCTAAAGTAACAAGATTATCCTGAACTTAACATCTGTTTTTTATGATTGGACAGATATATGGTACTATGATTTAATTCAATATATATTTGTGAAAAATGTACATGGGTTCTAACACGACTAAAAAAATTATAAATTACTCTAAAAATGTTGCATTAGACAATAGATTGAATCCCGATTTACCAATCGAAAATTTGATTTGAATTTGCTCCTAAAAAAATTTTAAATTAATATATTGTTTGTTTGCTATTAGATTAGCAAACAATGTCATTCAAATATCATTAACACGTCAATTCATAGAGTTGGAACTTTTTGAGGATATTTTCTGACGACTTCTTGGCATATAACTGATAGCAGCTTGCTTTTTGCGTGACGGGTATTTCTTTTCAGAACATCACATCAAAATTTTTTAGGTAGTTCTATGCAAAAACCCAGTGGTGAACCCAGAAGTTCCCATACCTGTACGACAATACGCTCTGGTTAGAGCAAAGGACTAAAAGAAGAAAAGATATCTTTCTACCGACATGAGTAAGGAAATGATGATGATTCTAAGCAAAGTTTTTTTTAAATATCCGAATATTTTTGGAAAATACATTTAAAAATTTTTAAAGTACTTATTTTTATTTAATTTTTATAAAAAATACTAAACTATCATCATAATATTTTTTCAAAGAATTTTCAGATTGTTAAGCATCGTTCTTCTGTAACTGTTCATTTTAGATTATCCACTACAGCTTATTTTTAAAAACCAGATTTATTCATAATGATTCACATACTATAAAAATTTGTTAGTTTTTTGATAGAACGGTTTTTTCATATAAAATAACCTTTGATATCTTCTATCGTAATAAATAGTGAAAATATATACGAACGCCATCTAATCACATACAACTTTTTTATATAAATT
>NC_051846.1:70707340-70713780 GCF_002237135.1 Teleopsis dalmanni | reverse complement strand
AAAAAGTATGCGGATTTTGTAAATAAAACACACAAATTTAAATTTTATTCCAAATTTATTTTATCTCCTTCAAAATATGCTCCTTCTGAAGCGATACACATATGCCAAAGCTTAACCCAATCTTCCATACACTTTTCGTAGGCCCGTGAAGGTATTGTTTTTAGTTCCTTCAGCGAATTCTTTTTTACCGATTCAATCGACTCAAAACGCTTACCACGAAAGGGCAGGAGGGGGAGTTTCGGGAACAGGAAAAAGTCGCACGGATCCAGATCTGGTGAATATGGTGCCTGAGCGATGACAGGGGTGCCGTGTTTGGTCAAAAGATCGCGAACAACAAGAATTTTCCATAGTAAAAATCGCTAAATGCACTTGAGGTAGTCTCACATTAACAGCTGCTGTAAACAAACTAATTGACAGATGGCGCTCAAACTTGTACCATATATCAAGAAAGGGTGTACCAACATAACAAAAAACAAATTTGACAAAGGTCTATTACTTAAGGAGTAGTTAACAAACAACAAAATCCGGATACTTTTTGAGCAGAAGGTACTTAGAGATAAATTACTTAAGGACAAAGTCTTATTATGTTAATTATTTGGTTTTTAAAACAATTCTTAATTGAGCTTTTGGGTTGATTTTAGCATTCTTTCTTAATAGCTTTACCTATATACTTTGTTTGTTTATTACTGCAGTATTTATAATCATTTTTAGATTAAGGTAGCTAGGTGAAGTGAAAAGAAAACTTGATCTTCCTCAATTAGCTAAGAAGTAATCTGAGACATCAACACCTCCTTAAAGGCATAGATTTCAAAGTGGTTGTTTGGTTCACCTCACATTTGAATAAATATCCATTTAGTACAATAAAAGTCTATTAAAACATGAGTTGAGATTTTAAGTGATTTATATAAACAAGCAAAACTAGTTCCGTGAAAGAAATACGATTTGGTAATGATACTTAAATAGTAACCGATAACACATTAGTAGGAAAATAACTAGAATTAGTGAAAGTAAGTGGTCTTCAATACGATCGGTTTACCAGTTTATATAGAAACAAGAGCTTACATTATTTTTGGATAAAAATAACATTTTATACCATGACACAGATAACCCTACGAAAGATTTTAGTGTTTCCAATAGTTGGGATGCTGGATCAGTAATAGATGGCAAAAAAACCCGAAAGAATCCGTCAGACCAACTTTTTATTACTACAGATTCTGCCTGAGAATACTAACTTACAATTGAAATCTAATTATGAAACTTTGCCTGTAATATTTCGGATGTTTTGTTTATCTATGTTATTATATAGTACAGAAGACTTCAAGATTCTGAATAAGGATTTTCCGTATCCATAGATTTGATTTTCAGTCTTGGATAGTGGAAATCCTTCTTTAGAATTCTGAAGTCTTCTGTACTATACAGTAACCATAGTTATCCATAGTTATAAAAAGTTGGTCTGATGGAAAATCAAATCTCTTGAGGTGCAGCATTATCGTTTACTAAATATATACTGAATAAACTATTCTTTGAGGAAGAATATGAATGTCTTTGTTGGAAATATTTGAGAGCTAGTTGGCGCGAGTACAAGCGGCAGGAGAACATACATAAACACAGCAATATAATATATGATTTATATTTCAATGTATTATTCCATATTCTATTCCAAAAATTAATATTAAATATAATAAAAATTATATACATATTAATATTATTATTAAAAAATTAATTAATAATTTATTTTAAAATATTTATATGTGTGCTTTTGTCAAAATTATCAGAAGTGATCTATTATTTTTTTTTTTAAATTATAAAAAAAAGGATTGACGAATAGTTGCTGTTCGATGAACCTATTGACCGCCCTATAAAATCTAATGTTGAGCATTTTTCGAGTTAGTGCATCTGGGCTCGAGTTAGTGCATCAAGTAATAAAAGTCTTTGATAGTTGGGGGGTTTCTGCAGAGTCCCACCCATTTCACTGACTAATTTGTGTATTCCTCATAAGCATCGTCATTATTCAATGACTGATCTAAGATCTATGTGCCGCTCTATGCGACTAGTGATTACTTTGAGATTAGATAGTGCTAAGTAGGGCAACCTGTTGGCCTATGTAGTATATGATAGTAATTTTAATTTACATTAGTAGTAATATATATTTACAAATTAAGCAATTTATTAAAATTAGACCAATCTTGCTGTTTTTCTCCATTATTTGTGCTGGTGTTGGCTTTAGTGCATTAGACCACTATTCCGAACTAATTTAAAGCTTATTCCATGTACAATATATTGAAAATTCAAAAAACATGGATTAGCGTTCTATAAGGCTCTATTCCATTCGCATCAGAACTTTTGTTTATTGTGAGAATACTATTTGTTTTGCTGATGGGGTGTTTGTTTACAGTTTTTATAATCCATATATTTTAAAAGCCAATATATAACAATATATTTTTTGTCGGTTGCATATTTAAATTTAATTCATTTTTTAAGTGATTGAAAAAAAAAGTCGAAAGAATAATGTAATTTTTTGTCCTAATCCTTTTACTCAAAATTCTCATCTTTTTGTTTCCAACTTTATTATTCCCTGAATACTTTATTTGAGTTCAATATTTAATTAAGATTTCCATAGCTTAGCAAGCAGAACATCAAAAAAACTCTCGACCACATTCCTTTTTTTTGCACTCTTTTAAGTACTTAAGTATTGAGCAAAAGAATTCCTTAGCTTTTTTATTTGAACTTTTATGTACAGCGGTGTAAAATCCTTTAAGTCTTATGGATTTACAGCTTGGTCATGCCAAAATCATGGCACCATTAAAAAAGTAATGAAAAAGGGATACACTTTTGTGTGCTGTCGTTCTTCGGAAAAGTCCATCACTCGTCGCCACTGTCCCAACAAAGCTGTGGAAGAATAATGAAACTCTGGTGAAAACTTTTCACAATTAAGCACATTTTTTATTGCCCTGAAATGATTTCGAAAACTTCTTTCCGATACCTTTGCTCACAAAGATTTTTACGGGTTGGTTCGTAAGTTTTTCTGCGCTATTTTTAACGAGGCTTTGAACATTTTCTTCTTCCAAAAGTTTTGTTAATATATTTTATGCTTCTATTGTTTAACTGTTTATAAATTTTGTTGCAACTTTTTGTTTGATTTTTTTTCCTTGCTATTTTAGTACATTTTATTTAATTTTGTTTTGTTTTATTGACAACCTAAACATGTCACCTTCTTTTCTTTTGACGCTTCCGCTGCCATTTTTATTACAAAGGACACAATAACTACAAGGAAAGTTACAATAAAAATTTGCTACTGACCAAAAGTGGAAAGTGAGAGCAATTAATTTAAGTTAAGTGCTCGTTAAATGCGTCTTTGGGGTATTGTTAAGCGGAAGCTTTATTAATTAAATTAGTTTGAGAAGTTACAATGCCCTATAAGTGTGATATGCTGCACTGTTAGAGTGTTATGAGTTGGGCCGTTAGTGGGTTTAAATAGCTACGTGAATAGTTCTGGATTTTCCCCGAGTATCCTTATCCTTACAAGCCAGCAGCTTGTAATGGCGTCACTTTACAGGAAAGTTGCTCAAGTGAAATCTGATATGTGCGCAATTTCGTGTTAAGAAAACAGCGTTAAATGCGATTTAAGTTTTAAGCGGTAAAAACTTAAAGTGTTAACTATTTTAAATTAAAATAATAATGAAAAACTTAATACATTTTTTATTATATTTCCATATTATTTTACAATTTTGTTTTTATCAGAAACGCTTTCACATGCAACATTTCATTCCGTCGGATTGTGAAATGCATTTGTAATCTTACTCCACGGTTTTCTGTCAGTAGCGTGAAGTGTGACTTTCTTGAGAGTCTCCTTCTCCTACTCCTGCTCTTCGTCCTCCTCCTCCTCCTTTAGTACGATTTTTCATTCACGATAAACGTCGGCTGGCACATGTGTGTACGTACGTGTTTGGTGCTTAAAAAATTTGTTGCATACTTTTAGTTGCCTATCGTAATGCATTACTAAATCACATAAATCACTTGCATGTCACGTTATACATTATTTAAGGTTTTTGCTTTTCATTATAATTCCTTTGAAAAAGTATAAAGATTTAAGGATAACATGCATGAAATAATTGAATTTATAATTAGATTTGTGTGTAAAATGAGCAGGCGGCAAGTCTAATAAAGGATAATTAAGCTGCAAAACGCGTTGCAAAAAAGAAAAAATCAAAGTGAAAGGCAAACAAAGAACTCGCGATAATAAATGAAACGGAAAGAAAAGTTAGTTAAAGCAGACGAGATTAGGATACAGTAAATTATAACCAAAGGAAAACTTTTATTGTTGAATTAATTTACTTTAAAAAGGAAATTAATTTTTTAAATTCACCGTAAAATGAAAGCATAATTAATACATGTTATAAAATAAGAAAAAATATTATTTCCTCAAGAGTTATTAGTATGTTTTAATATTGATAACAAATCATTAAAATTTCACACGTTTTATTTATCTGATATTGATCCCGGAAAGTGAATGCCTGAGACTCGCAGGGACTAAAAAGATTCCCTCTGATTCCTACAGATTTTACCCTACACAGGGACTGCGTAAGTATTACTTCGAGGTAGGGTTCCTATTAGTCATTTACGACTTCCATGGGTGCGACTTGTTTCAGCTATCTTCTGTCGAGAGGTACTTTTTATTGTACTTATTGTATGTTCTGCGGTATCGTCCAAAGAGACTTAAGAAGAGACTTTATAAATACAGAAAAATAAATTGATTAGTACGATTTTAAAAGTAATGTATATATTTACTGCAATATGTAAACAATATGTATAACATATGTATGTAATGAATACTCGTATTATAAACTACCATAAAATTAAGTAAATAAAGGTTACTATGCTAGTGTTCAAGTGTAAACGCATACCTACTATTTCATCTTAAAATAATTAGGATGTTCAATGAGAAATATAATTAATTTATTTCGGTTCATACGGGTGAACAAATTTTTTAGTATTTTTATCATCTCATTATAAATTAGTATTTATTTAGTCACCAACGCTATAACAAATGCTTCAATATAGTTAACATTTCATTGTAATTAGTGTTTATTTAGGCATATGTGTCGTAACAAATATTTCGGTATGGTTATAAGTTCTATGTAAAAAGGACTTTTTATTGAAGGGACAGTATAAATCAGGAAGTCTTAAATGTGAGTTTATTCCTAGTTTTAAAAAAAAAATTCATAACGACCTTAGTTATAAAATTTTGAACCATTAGTTAAGAATTTAATTGCTACAATTTGTGCACATTCGTCTCAAATGTGGGTGAATGTCAAGTAATTCTCTTGCTTTGAGATGGTCTTGTAATCGCAATGAAACGCGTTGTTTTCAGTTCGAATAGTTTATTAAAAATAATCCAAAAATGAATCTTAAAATTAAAGCAAAGCTCAGCGGACAGCTGTCTTGAGCTAAGCATTACATTGTTTCTTATCGCTAAGTACATAACGACGCAGCGTATGTACATCTTATTCTAGTAAGTGTGCATATGTGTGATTGCTGTTTCAGCATAAACTCACAAACGGTTAAGTACGTTGTGTGAGGTTTCATATTCCCGTTGCATAAACAGTGCAACAAAGTATGGGAATGGAATGTTAATAAAATAATGTCCTGGTAAGCATTCAGACACACATATACACACTAGAATCTTCAAGTTTTGATTCGTATTTGCACTTATTTATTTGCACGAATTTTATTAAATTTATCTTTAAAAAGAAGAATACGTAGGTTTTATAGCCAGGAGATACCAGTTATTCAGCAAAGAGTTTTGGATTGCCTAATTAGTTGAATTTTGAATGATCAGGTGTTGCCTTACGGTTGGGCACCATTAGATCAGATACGCTTAATTAAGGCTTTCTATAGAAGTACTTTATAATCTAAACAATATTGCGTCTTCTTGTTAAAATAAATTAACTAATGAACTTTTGTGATTTTAACTTTTTTTTTGGGTTCCTTTAGCTTTAAAATGCATATGCCAAGTTAGTCTTCAGTCAAGGTGAAGTCCTACCTTAAAAACAGTTTTTGCTTGCGGAATGATGGCATCATTGAAGATGACTAAAGGACAATAGTCTTCGCGTAGAGTAAATGGGAATCATACTTGCTTGTACGTGACTGTGACAGTTTACTAACCGGGTTCAATTGAGGTTCGTTATATACAACGCTTTAGGTCAGAGCTTATAAACGCTATGTCATCAGCAAATGTAGATGTAACAATTTGAGGGTTACTAATCAAGTTTGAAGTAAACAAAATATTTACTACTTCAATAAACAGGCGTAATTTGGAAGATGCCAGCCATTATATCCTTGTCAATCCTAATAAAGATTTCAAATTTTATAAGGACCTTCCTATTCTCTAAATACAAACCTAATATCTTGTGAACATTTGTCGGAGTGTTTAGTTTAAT
>NC_051846.1:70697652-70707240 GCF_002237135.1 Teleopsis dalmanni | reverse complement strand
CATCTCTGACATAGAAATTTCCGGAACGGAATCAAGCGAACCAGGCCTGGCTATAAAGTTTACTCACAGCAACCTCATTCTAAACCGCACATAATTTTTTTTAGTAATAATAATAATACAATGATACGGAAGTAGGGGACCAATTATAAGCACAAAATAGTATTTATGATCAGCATAAAAACTGCTCCAAACCGCAAAGCAGATACTGCAATAATAAATCTAAGTTGTCAAAGCATATACCAGCAGAATGATTTACACTGATACAAATATACCTGAGAATATAACTAATACCAGCCCAAAACTTACTAACTTAGTTAGGCATTATTGACGTGAGTCGTCTATGGCCACGCCGTGTACTCTCCATTCATCGATAGCTCATACAGCTCATAGTTACATTTTATTCGAAAATCGTTGCCTAAGAATTTTTCTGTCCAATACTAATAACGCTTTCTCATCATCGATTACAAATGTGCTCTTAACTTCTAGACCATACAGCAGAACAGTCTTGATAGGAGGCTTGTAGAGTGTAATTTTTGTTTGTTGAAAGAGGACTTTATTTCTCATTTACCTACTTAGCCCGAAGTAACATCTGTTGGGAAAAATGATTCTTCGTTGGATCTCTAGGCTTTCATCATTTTTGGTGTTTACGCTGGTTTTGAGATAAACAAAGTTTTTCACAACTTCGAACTTATAACTGTCAACAGGACGTGGGTCCTCAGACACTCAGGAGATTTGTTTGTTTACAGAAAGTACTTTGTTTTGTTAACCAAAAGACCCATTTGCTTCGTTTGTAATTCTAAGTTGGAAAATGCTGCACTGACACTCACGCGATGATATGAATATTATTGACATACGCCACAAATATTACGATTTTGTAGAACATTATGCCAGTACGGTTATAATCTACTGCTCAGATGATCATTTCCAACATTAGATTAAAGTAGTCACACGACACCCTTTCTGAAACCTCGTTTGGTATCGCACGGCTCGGAGAGGTTCTTCCCGATTTTAACGGAGCTAGTAATGCTGCTCAACGTCATTTTACTTAGCCGTATAAATTTTGCTGGTATACTAAATTCAGATAAAGCGGCACAGAGCAATGCTCAAAATTCAAAACATAACCCAAAACTAAATGCTAAATCCAGCCAAAATTCTTGAGTGTTTAAAGCCAACAAGGTTAGAGAAGATTTATTGGATTACTTTATACTAATAGAGAGATGTACAATAAATCTTCTGTATTTATTTACCTCTGTATTGAAATTATAAAATATTTCATCAAAGTAGTCCAATATTTTGGACTTATGGATTGAATTGTCGAATAAATGCAATGAATTTTTATTTATATAAATTTTCTTTTGTTTTGTAATGTTCAACTCATCAAATTTTAGTTTTGTATATATCTAACATACAGATAGATTTGGTGTTTAATTATGTTTGGACAACACATTTGCAACATCTTGGAATACCGCCCGTACTTGCAATTCCGTTTATGCAGAAAATACCACATCGAAAATTTGGGTTTAATGACTAATTTTTACAAGCAAACTTTAGGAGAAAATTCCCACGCCTCCATTTTGGATATTTTAAAGTATTTGAAGGTAGCAATCTATTTATATTCCTTGTTTGCGTCTATGTTGTCATTAGTAAGTATCTTTACTTTACTTTACTTTACTTTGAAATGTCCCTATAACAACAAGAAATGTCTTTATGTTTAGATAGTTTACATGAGAAGATTCGAAGACTTACTCACACATCGATACAGGAGTGTCTATACTTGGGGTCAGTATAGGAAGGCTTTTAGTGTTTCTGTTCTTTATATGCTGGTTTTTTACAGAACCGTAGAAGTTAGTAGAAAATTTAATGTTTAATATCTTCGATATTGATTTTTTTTTAATTCGTTTAGTTTGATAATTGGTTCATTGATCTAATCGGAATAGCAGTTATGGCATTTGAAATTTTTTTTCTCTTTATTAAAAAACTAAGTGGGCAGTCTGTTAGAAAGGACACGTGGAAAGTTTGCAAAAATATATTTATTAACATTCTTATGGAACTTGTATATAAGGCATTTTTTAATTTTTTCGAGTCTACCTAAACACATATTCAACTGGACCTCACTGAAACGTGCCTTTAAATATCAAGTAAGTAAGTGGTGTTTGACAACACATTGTTTTATTTGTCAGATATACAATGACATAATCTTATAATATAATGTATATATATATGATATAATATAATACAATGTTATTTATACATGTGTATATATTTATATATACATATATATATCAGTGACATATACAAAGAAGAAGGACAGATTAAGGGATAGATCCTCCATTAACAATATAATCTACAGCCAACATGGTGCAAACACACTAGTTTAGGTTAGGTATGATATGTATATACATTATAAAAAATAATTTCGAAGTAATTATCATTGAAATATCAGTAATATTTTAATCATTGATTGCTGTTTTGAAGATTGCCTTCCTGTTGGAATGTACTACTCCTATAGTATTATGATAAAATTTCATTTAGTCCGTAACATGTCGTGGCCAATTAGAAACTTTGTTATCCTTAATTTGCAACTGAATTGCAATTCTACTGAAGCAGTTAAGTACTGTTAATTCACAGAATTTTATATTTTTAATTAAAATAAATGTGTTGAAAACTTTTCATATGTTTGTATTAACAATACGAAAACTTTAATTATTTTATAGATTTTTTTCAGAATGAAAGTCCTCCTATCATATAATCAGCACAACCAGTTAAAAGGATTGTCTAAAATATTGCTTAGTAATTCTTGCACATGTAAAATGAACTATACGTGTAATAATCTAATAAAAAAATTTACTTATATAGATATAATATAGAAATCTACTTCATAAGAGTAATAAAAATTGAGTTTTTAATGTGATCTATGAGCAAGTTTACTAAGAGAAAATATGAACGTGATCATAGCAACGGCTTTGATTTATTTTTGTTTATCTATTCTTATAATAGCCAAAAGCATTAAACATTAACTTTTGTATAATGAGTAATTCCGATATATGTAGTAGCTATTAAATATATAGATATTTCCCATAATATGAGAGACCTGACCATTGCTTTCGTTATGTTAATACTGGCAAAAGTAAATACAAATGCGCTATGACAGTTTTTAGTTATAAAAAACAAACCTGTCTGCTAGGTCTACTATTTTTCAAACGAACATTGTTTGTATCAAGATATGCGATTCGCTGAACTTTCTTAAATGTCTTAAAGGAGTGTAAATGAATATGTATTCAGACTCTCAAGCTGCAATACCCAGTTAATTTGTCTAACCCAGGCGCCATTTTTCAGGACAACAAGTTGATAACAAAACTTACTTCATAGAACACATTAGCCATTTTAAATATTAGCCGTAGGAACTTAGCGCAGCAATACAGTGAACTGCTAACTAATTGAATAGTGAACCAAACCTAATGGAATAGAAGACATTTCGGCATTTGAAATTAAATCCAAAATATTAGCTATAAATGACAACTTATCATCAAACGCGAATAACAACTCCCAGCCTATTAAACTTTTCCTGGTCCAGATGTAAACTGCACAGTCACGGATAATGTGTCTAATGGTTTCATCCGCTTCAAAGCAGACTGTACATATTGTTACCTGAAATGGATCTATCTAGGTTATCAAACTGCTTTCTATATCTAGCAAGGAAAAAGACTTTTAGTTACCCGCCTCAGCGTAATGACATGCAATATTGTTAAATCACTTTAAAGTTACTTAAACCGTAATAGTCCATTAACTTCAAGTTCTACTAGCACAACTGCCGCTTTCTGCTTATAAGCCCATCTTGCCGATTTCTGCTCTTCCTATATAAACTAGTGTAAGAGTTAGTTATTAATTAGAAATGTCTCGACAAAATATATAATAGTATTCGTTAAGCCTACATTCACTACATATACAGTGAAATTCCTCATAACGGACAGTTCTTTTAACCGGACAGTTTCAATAGCCGGACAAATTTTGTGGACATAGCAATTTCATTATTTCTTTCATACAAATATCATTTCAATAACCGAACGCTCTAATAACAGGATGCGGATACTACATTTTAAACCTATTTGTTTAAAAAAATATCTCATAAACGGACAAAATTCAAAAAAAATTACCGAAGTTTTTTAAAAATATGCAGTTTCTCATAATACAAATTCTATTTGCATTTACGTAAAAAATTATTTATTTTAGTGACCAATAATTAACTTTGTAGGTATGATTTATAATTACTTCGATTAAAATAGCCCAAAAAATCGGGTTTTTCTTACGCACAATTTTTCAAACATGGTTAGAGATATAGAGCTGCTTTTAGTTATAGCTAAAGCATCCCACCCTCTACCATTTAAACATATGCTTATCACGGAACAGCCAGTGAATTGGAAATCTAATAAAAAAGCATGGATGACTCGAGAAGTAATAAACGAATGGTTGTAGCAGTTCAATGAGAAAATAGAATCGGAAAATTCTTTTTTTTTTTTTGGACAATTCAGCATGTCATCCAAGGGAATTAAACTAAACTAATATAAATATTGTTTTTTTTTCTGCAAACACAACGGCAGCAAGCCAACCACTTGATCAAGGGGCAATCCAAAATTCTAAAAATTTTTATAGGAACTTAATTCTAAAACACTTGTTACGTGAAATTGATACCACAAAGTTAGCTTCAGAGCTGTCTAAATCTATTATGTTATAATGTGTTTGAAGCTGTTTCTTTTCTCAAAGCATCTTGGGATAAAATAGAAACAACAACAATCCAAAATTGTTCCGTAAAGCAGGATTTTCAATTGATAAAAGTCTTAGCGATTTTGATGCTGAAGATAATATTCCGATCGCAATCTATGCTAAATTTCACGAAGGACTAGATTAGGCAAACGACTTCGACAGTTTTCTTCAAATAGACAGAAATGTTTAATTTTTTTATACTCCCTTCCATAAGCGGACATCTCCCATAACCGGACAAAAACACTGCGATGGTGAATGTCCGGTTACGAGAAGTTACGTTGTATAAAAATTTTTCAGCAAAGAAAGGAATTGGGTGTCTTCCTTTCAAATTAAAATAGAAATACAATCATAAAATATATATATTTTAGTTAAATAACTTCACACTAAAAACCGATCTTGTTGTTACAGATATCGATTTACATAGTTCTATAATATTTCTTGATGAGTTTATTATATTGATTGCCCGTAAAATATTCTTCATATACCGGAAATGAAAATAATTTGTCGCACTCGAGATTCAGTTGTTCATTATGCGTATTAAGTGATTTTAAATAAATAAAATATTATAAACTGCTTTACAGAAATAACAAAGAACATTACTTAGAGAGATAGATAGTTAAAAAACACGGATGTAAGCATCCATTTTGAAGCACAGCGAACAATCACAAGAAATGTGATTACATTTCCTCTTACAGGAAGTGAATACAATCTTTCATCTCAAATAAACCTATTTTAGACAGATGGTAACGCATGTTGTGATGTTATCTCACGCATCTCATCATCGAGTTTATGAAAAGTGTTTAGTAAAAAATCATGCAACTCATGACCGAGTTCAGATCTGCTTTACTGGGGAAATGTTTAGTAAAAATTTTTCACTTTTTGTAATTCAGAAACTTAAAAGCACTCACAATATAATTTACAACAGTTAAGTGAATATTTATTCGTTTATGTATTAACAATGCAAATGATTTAAACTTTTTAATGAAGTTACATATTGTAACTTAAGCACTTGGACGATTTGAAATAAAGGCTAACCATTCGGATACAATTTTCGAGAGCAAAGGATTTGGTAGTATTGGTGCTGTGGGGGGTTCTACTTCAACAGGTTCTGCTTCCACGGGTTCAACTGGTTCCACAGGTTCTGTTTCAACGGGTTCAGCCGGAGCGGCCGGTTTAGTTGGTTCAGCCGGAGCAGCTGGTTCAGTTGGTTTTACCTTCTCGGCTGGCTTAACAACAGCTGCAGAAGCGGGTACTGCAGAGCACATAAAAGCCACAGCCATCAAAGCTAGGACTAAAATTTATAATTATTTATTTAGAAAAACATTTAAATAAAATCTCACAACTCACAAGGCAAAATTAAACCGCGTGCAAACATTTTGAGTATTTTAGTAATTCTTAAACGATTTTTATGAATGAAAAGTAAGCGTAACACGCACTTTTAGCTTTAATGCTCTTCCGCTCGATAGTTCGCTTTTTATACAAACTCAAAAGTTTTAGTTTTTACCGCAGACCAGCATCACAAGATCTTGTGGTAGTGACATTATCTGCGATATCAAAATATCCGCAAAATAAATTATTTATTTTGCTAATCAGAAATACAGCAAATATTTTTAAATATAACTACTAACATTTTTTAAAAATAAATTAAAAAAGATAAAATATTAAATTATTATTTCATTATTCATAGCGCAAACAAACCCAAATATTCTAAGAAATGAGACCCGAATTTGGTGAATCTAAAGTCTGTGCCAAAATCAGTTCCATGAGAACACGTAGAAGAGTTCATGGAGTTCAAAATTATTTGCTTTAGATTGGATTAAATATGCCAGTCAGCAGATATGACAACTGCAAATATTTTCCGAAATGAAATGTAAACTGCAAGTTTTCGTTATAAATTAAAATTCTTTTTATTATTCAGTTCAGTACTGCAAGCAATATTTTAGCTTAAGTTCACCTAAATCATCTTTTGAGTAACTTTAAAAAATAATTACGAGATGTTTTCCAGCAGAGTAAAAATACTAGTTTTCTGTAAGTAATTTATTAACATTTCCTTAAAATTATTTAATTTTTCCACATTATCTTTTGTTAGTTTTGATTTGTGCAGTTTGTGCTGTTGCAGCACTTCCTTCACCACAAACCGAAGAGCTCCCTCCGCCTCAGCCTTCTCCAGAATCGTCTACTACTGCACCCGTTGTACCTGATTCAACCAGGAGATCCCTTTTGTCACAGGATAGTTCAAGACTTTTGGATGTCTTTCTAGCTAAGATTATAGAATCTTTATTGCAACAATTCCCCTAAATATTTTTAATCAAAAAGTGGATATAAAGAATCAAAAACAGAATGTATGCAAAAAAATTTTAAAAACAAAATAAAGTAGAAGTAAAAAAATTTACTTCTATTTAGTTACTTTTTTCAATCAATCATTGTGAGTTTTAAGTGCTGATTTATACGTTTAAATTGTTGAAAAAATATCGAAAATAAAAAAGGACTTTGTAGCTTTGTGGATTAATCAATGTTTATTCCATCAAAAAGTAATTAATATGAAAGATTATCGGTTCGCATCTTGAGGTGTAATACTCTTGGTTTTTGAGTGATTACTCCCGTCATATGTTATGAAATAACCTTTATAAAACGTCTGTTAGGTCTACGACACAGACCAACTTGTAAATGATGCCCTAATAATACTCACTACTCTCACTTTGGTTTCAGTATTCAGAAAGATGGTAGAACTAAACGGGTTAAAAAAAACATCTGAAAAACTATAGCAATTTTCTATAACTGTTATATGATAAATGTATAAAATCCTTTAAACGTCGCGGTATTGCATACATATTAAATATTAAAATTTGTTTCTAATAAACAATACATTATTTAACAACTTAACAGAAAACCATATATAAATTCTTCCAACCATTATATTACAATGAAATCGTTATATAATAACCTGTACTATCTCACACATTGGCAATGAAATCCTGTATAGATGAAAATTCTTGTCAGAACACAAAACTCACCTGGTACAAAATTCGGTAAGACCAGTCGGCTAATTCAGCTAAAGCAAAATAAACTCAATACCAAGGTATCGGTGGTAGTAGGCTAGGGTAATAAGAAAATATACAACAAGACTCGTTCTCTAACCACTTGTGTCAACGTTATTGATTAGCAAAAAAAAAAAAGGAAACGATACTTTACTGAATGTATCAGTGCCCATCATTGGCTACAAGAAGATTCAAAATCTTTCGGGCACTTTTTTTAACAGACATGAGAAAAGGATATAGTTGTTATCCTTTAAAATAAAGAACATAACTAAATTTAACGACTCATCAGGTTGTTTCGTTTTTACTTCAATAGGGGAGTCATGCTTTCTGAAACAGAGATGTACTACATGCCTTCAACCTCTACTATAAGGTGGTTCTTCAGTTTTGGTGTACAAATGATGTTTCATGCAAAGTATTACAATGGGCCACTATATGTACACAAAGAAGCTTTTTGTTTACAAGACTGCCTCTTAAACTTAACCTAACCTAACACTTTTAAAGAATTCTTTATATAATAAGTTAATTCTTACAACAAAAATTTTAAAATTCGAAATATTAAAGCATTTTATTTACCATATCTTTAAGAAAATATACATTGCAAGAGATTGATAAAAAAAAATATTTATTTGGTTATAACAGATTATTATTGACGTTGGAGTCCCTAGGCGACTAACAACTAGTTCATTAACTACACACAACTCATCGCTGACTTTAATTTAATACTCTAATTTAATACTGACTTAAATACTGACGTTCTGATCATCTGTCTTAAGCACATTAAACTCAATTTCTATTTTTGAGAGGATTTTTCAAGTTACGATGGTACATTAGGACGAATGACATCCTCAGAAACCTCAACATTAATCCGATTAAAAAATACATAAAGGATAGAGCCCTGAAATTATTTGCGAAAGCTGACAGACTTACCAACACCGCGTTATCGAATCTCAGAATGGTTACAGGCTCCTCGGGAAGGTATGCAGATCTAAGGTCAATTATTGCTTAGTCTGATGAAGTGATAAACATTAATGCAGTCAAGGCGTAAAAAGGGGTTTTGAAGATACCTCGAGTTAGTAAAGTGCTCAAGTGCACTAGCTCAAATAGCTTCAACATAATATACTCAATAATAGAAATCGTGTAAAATATTGACTATCCTACAGCTTTGACTAAAACACTGACGTTTTGATTATCATTATGAACTAAGCCAACGAAGTTGGCTCATTCCAAAGATTTTTTGTCAGTTAGTTTATAATTCGTTGATATAGTGCTATGATTTGTAAATTTACTACTCTTTGTCATAATTAAATTATAGAAATATTTCGAAAAAAATCATAGTAGTCATATTTTGATATATATTAATAAGTATAAATACAGAACTTTTTTTTATAAAATTTGAAAATAGTTACTCAAAATTCAAAATTTTATCCTTAAACTTTTTGGAAACATTTTTACATTCGAATTAAAAAATTTTTACGTAATTTCAAAATAATGGCACAATATAAATTTTTGTGCGCTAGCAAAGTACTTTGTGGTTCTATAATACGGACAGCAGCTATAGCAGAAGCCAGCAAAATTCCGGTAAATCAGTTACAAAGATCATATGTCACCAAGCCACTGTCTTTATCACAAGTAGTAGGACTAAGGCAAAAGCATGACACTGGTAATATCGCACAAAGAATGGACGATGTTCATAGTAAGAAATTGTCTGACCCCAAGACAACAGTTGGAAAAACAGTAGCAGAGTGTGCGGAAGATAAGCGGTTGAAAAATACGTCAGCGCCTAGTGATT
>NC_051846.1:70695793-70697552 GCF_002237135.1 Teleopsis dalmanni | reverse complement strand
CAATAATATAGTAGTTCAATAACAGCAGTTATAAACTGATCTGCGATTAAGGGTAATTTTTTTCCAATTTTATATAAAATATATTAGTTCAAAGAATCGGTATATTAACCAAACCTAATCTGACTAAACCTTAATACATTAAGGATTGTGGAGAAAAAGTGATTGTCTTAACTGATAATAATTCTATTTGTTGCGGCACTTAGTTGTTAAGATCTATCGCATGTTTTTTGAAGTTATTGTACGTTCACCTTTAGTCTAGATATGAACAACTCTTCTATGGTATCATAATCGGCAATTATTTGAGCTAAAGTGGGTTTTGTCCATAAAGCCACCACTCCAACTTAACCTAGATATTATACCCAGAAAGAAATTTGTATCAATGAAAGAAGTGATCCTCTTTAACAGATAAATATTTTGAATGTCTTGACAAATTCTTCTCTGAGTAAGGTACAGAAATATTAGAGGAACCCTTAAAAAGCTAATGGTAGTTTTTAATTTTCACTTCGGAATATGATTTTAGAAAAAAAATGCCTTATATTTACATATATTATAACATAATAATAAAATTTTATTGAAAACTGTATTTATATTGAGAATTGAGCTTCAAATTTTTAACGTCAAAATGTACGTTAAAAATCAACTTAGTATTATATATATTATAATGTAACTATAGTTTTATAATATCTATATATTATAATATTTAATAAAATTTTTTAATATTATCTATAATTAAGTGAATTTTTATGTTATAAAGACTTACATTAAATTCCTTCCAATTAATATCTCATATCTGCAAGACCGCTTGATAGACAGCTCATGAAAGTACTAACCTTTCTAGTGCCGCTACCGGAAGTACAACAAAAGGCGAACGCACTTTTTGTTCTCTTTTTTTTGGTTTTTTTTAATATCTTACCGATATTCCCCCTTAAATAAATAAAAGCATAGACAAAGCAATGCAGACGTCATCATTAGAAACGTAACAGTTGCAATTTCGGTATTTCGACCGGAAAAGAGGAAACACCACCACCATAACCACTACGTCTTCAAAATGCCCAAAGTTAAAAATTGTGCTGCACGGAAGTATTGCTCTGCTTTTTTATTTGGAGTGAACGAATTTGATGCATTCGTTTACTTTTGATACATTTTGTCCTTTACTTCATCTGTGCTTAAGGGGCAAATGACATTTCTCAGTTATGACAGCACAACACATCGCCTTACTCCAACGATGAGGGTTGAATGTGCTTTTATCGGTTTAGATCGAAAAAGTTGCAGGCGCCCAGTAGGTGTGTTGCCCTGCTAGGAATGCTTACTTGCCATGGAGTCGACACTAGAAAATATTTTATTTACAATTCAAACAATTTAAAGTTACAGTGAAGTTAGGAAAATGCAGTCAAACTCGTAGTGAATTTTATTGCAATTTTTGAAATGATTTTTAAATTTATTTTTCTCTTTCATATTTTAATTATTTTTAAATAATTTATATTATGCACAACACTTTTACGTAAGTAATGAAAAAATTATTTGATATGAAAAACAAGATAATTGTTAATTTAAATGGAAAAAAATAAATACTTGAAAAGAGATACGAGTTTAGAAATTAAACTGAATATTTTTAATCAAAATTGAAGTTCGAAATGAAAAATTATATATAAAGTTAGAATCTACCATAGTTTAATAAACGTAATTTTACATTTTTAGTTTTTAGTTCAAAATATTTCATAATTAAATGAAATCGAAAACTTATTTGGAGTTAGACTTA
>NC_051846.1:70689457-70695693 GCF_002237135.1 Teleopsis dalmanni | reverse complement strand
CCATTACATTACTTAGGAAAGTAGATGTAGTAAACAAAAAAAAAATAAAAAATTAAAACAAAATTGGTTAACAGGTAATTTTACTTTACAGGTAATCTTAAATCCAAAGGAAAATTAGTTTTAAATATTTTTTTTACATGTGTTAAAGCATTGAATATTCCAATAAAACTAAGACAAAGGAAAGTAGAGAAAGAAAAAATGAATTTAAATGCTGACAGAGGGCATTAGTTACTTAAGAGATATCGATATGTATTTGTCGAACACTCATTCAATTACGTATCAGAAACAGAAACAATAGTGCCAAAGCAATCATTTTTCTGATTTCGGAAATAGTATTGTATCAAAGCACGCAGCACCACCCAACTTATATTGTATATATGCATTCTCAAATCAATTCAATTTTTGATTTACAACAGTAAAGCTTACCATTTTGACAGGTGCCATGGTATGCCATTCGTCCAAGCAGTATTTCATATGGAGTGCTACTAGCCAGCCAACATGAGAAGTAGTAACAAAACCTCAATCTCAATATATTCGCTGCTGTACTAGAGCGTCGGTAAATTCATTTCTTGTACCGTACCGTTCTGAATATTTTTTCTAGATATTTCTGAGATTTTTTTTCTTTTACGTTAGTTATGATGTTGCTGCTATTTTGCCTTCAGTATTTCTATTTCACTTTTTTTGACATTTTGATCAACGGTGCAGAAACAATTTTCAGAATTCAATTGAATTCAATTGTATTGTGTATTGAATTGAATTTCACGTTATCAACGTTAACAACGTTGACTGCAACATCCAAACTTTAACAAGCAACCAACTTTTACACGTCTCTATTTTTTTTTGTCTTCTCAGTTTTTGTTGTAAAATGTTAACTTTTGCACTCTGACAACTTTTAAATAAAGCAACAAATAACTTTTAAATAAAGAAGGGAGTAATTTGATATTTTTAGCTTGATTTCATTCAGTGCGTAACGAATTATTTCAGTGAAACGTACCAAAACTCCAAGACAAGTAACAATTTTACTGTGAATTTTTTATTTTTGATATATAATACGAACTCGTCGATTGATAACTAAAAGTAATGTTACTTTCCTTGTTGTGCTGTTCACAGTTGTACAGTTGCAAATTTACGATTGATTACATAAAAACAGAAAAAAACAAAAAAAAATGAAAATAAGTTTACTGCACATAGAGTAAGTAAAGTGAAAAAGTTTTAGAAACTAGTTTAAGGTGAGTTGTATTCATATGGAATATATGTATATTTAATTCTCTATATATTTGTTACAAGGTTCACAATTTTTATTTCTATCTTTAGTCATAGTTGCATCTGGCAGATATTTTTTTATTATTCTACATAAGAAAATTAATGTTAAGGATCTTCAAAGCAGTGTCTGCTGAAATTCTCCTCAATACTAACTTTATATAAGTGACTACTATTTTTCTAATTTTACTAATTGTGAACGGCGATGTCGAGATATTCTCCTCAATACTAACTTTACATATAACTACTATTTTAATGATTTTTCTGCTATCCTTGTGAACGGTAATATTGAGATAATCTCTACAATACTAATTTATATATGTGACTACTATTTTACTGAATTTTCTACTATCCCTGTGAACGGCTATATCGAGATATTCTCTTCAATACTAACTTTATATAAGTGACTATCCTTGTGAATGGCGATATCGAGATAACGTGGTTATACACACTTGACACGACCTGTTTTATTAAATATGTTTTATAATAATTTATGAGCGGGCTAATTAGTTATTTAAATAAAAATAAAAGAACTATTATTTATTATTAATATTGCAAACAAATTATTTTATTAAAATATTTTCCGATATTTCGACCATCTTCAATAGACATCTTCAGGGTTGTATTTTAGATCAAGAAAAAAAAAATAATTAAATATGTTTTAGTTAATATTTATTAAAAGTTTAACTGTCTTAAGTTATTTCTTTTTTTCGCTAACAAGACTAAATAGTCTTCGAAATAGTCTTCTAAAAATCAAACCACAGTAGAATAATATGCTTATGTATGAAATTTCTAATTGAAAAGGCGTTAAAGTTATTGTTATTTTATTAACTTTTTATATATAAGTTAATATAGCAACCCATCTATATTTATGACATTTAGCTGTGAGACCTAGTTCACCTCCTTACGTTGGTAATGGTTTATGGATTAAGCTTAGCCATTTATACGCTGCGATCAGTTTTATTTATTTTGAAGTTTAATATATCGAGGAAACGAACCAACTCTTTCTGAGAAAGCTTTTAAAGGGCTTTATACACTAATAGGTATGTAACTAGAATTTTGTGTCTTTTGTGACCTAGTGCATCACAGTTGTTGATCATATATTCCATAGACTCTTTCTCATCACAGCAGAATCAACAAATATTTGTGCTGCATATAGTCGTATTTATTTTGTGTAGGTGTTTATTGCAGGCTAATTGGCCAGAGAGTATACCAGAGAGTGACTTTAGACTTTTCTTGATTAGATTGAGAAGAATGTTTGCTCTTTCGCCGTCAAAATTCAAGAACTTTTTGAAGTAATTTAGATCCTTTGTTACTACTATTTAATTATTTTAAAATATCGTACTACGGATTCTGACTAAAGAACCGTGGTAAGAAATTCTTACGTAAGATCATATTTTTTTTGAATATGTACATATGAGTATATTAATCATTTATGGTACTGTTTACCTCTTAGTATCTTTAAATTGAAATAAGTACCTACAATAGGAACATCCTACATATAATGATGAGTTCAATTTTAGTTTAAATAGAATGGAATTCAACAACTTATCAATTTTAAAATACGTTTTATTGCTTATGCAAAAGTACCGTGATATATAAGAAATTCGTACGTAAGTCCACCACTTTTTTTATATACATATATTTATATTTATCCTTTGTAAATGCTGTTCGGACGTATACCTTTGATAATTAACAGTTGTTTTTGTACCTTTATATTGAAAGTAGTGTCAACAAAAAAAAAACCAGTCTATATAAAAGAGTAAGTTAAAATTAAGCTTAAATAGAATTGAATTTCAATCACTTTTCAATCTTGAAATAAATTTTACTGTTTATAAGAACATCCTAATGTTAAATAAATTTTCTTGTTTTTTTTTTTATTTTGTATTTTATGGCTTAAAGGATATAAAAGTATTTATATACATATTTAACCATAATTGAATATTTCTTTGCTTAAATTAAATTGTTTTTGTACAACAGATAATGCAAAAAATGAATGCATTAGAGTTGATGGGCCATGGAATAATAGAGCCAGTAATAGAGCAATTACTCTGAAATATGTGCACATAAAAATAAAAAGGTTGTTAAATTTTTAGTAGAACAAATTTTTTGTGTTGTGTGTTCTTTTGAAGGAAACAATATACACTAAAAACGATTGTCTATCGGTGTTCTGATGAGTAGCAATAATGTGTGCAATCATAAAAAAAAAAATTGAGAAAATTATTTATTTTTTCGCGTTTTCCGTGTATTTCAATTTTTCATTTTGATTTATTAATATTTAAAAAAAGGTAGCTAAATTGAAAATAAAACACACTGAGAAATTATTCAAATTTGTGCACAAACACGCAAAGCAATAATGAATTCACATATACATTTATATAGTATTTTACATATATGCATACATAATTAGATTTTGAAATCATGCATACGAAACGGAAGGAACTAACGGCTAATATAAAAGGTCATATCCGTAGTACAAGTTAATCAATCAACATCAAAACTGTAAGTATATGCCGAGGTGTGCTAATTTTAAGCGCTTTACGAATCGGAGCAAACAACTGCCTAATACCAACTAATACTAACAAATAGGCTTAGACAAGGAAAATAGAAGCTACGTAGGAAAACTAACTTAAATATCCGTAGAAATCAGCGTGAACCAATTACACACAACAAACTAAAACAATGTCATAAGAACCACAACGATAAATTCCATGGAAGGTGTGCCAATGTGTGCAACCAGAAAATGGCGTTTGTGGACACATGCGAATCGTGTATGCTTTCATGTGTATTTCTAGCAAAATAAACAAGCTGTGGTTGGTTAGGGTTACTTCCTGCCAGTTATTATAAATGGGCTTTAACAACTTCTATTTATTTTCGCCTGTACGTCTTGTATTTAGCACTATTGGTATGTTTCATTTAAATTACATAGTATATGTAACGGGGATACGTGAGTATTTATGTTTGGCAACCAACGGCGACAATTACTTCTAAGCGGATTTTTGTAATCGTTTCACCAGGCGTTAAGCCACCTTTAGCACCTGCAAATCAATTAATACACACAAAGTGTAAAGGTTTTAACATAATATTTTATTTTTCTTTTAACAAATGTTTTATACACAGTAAACAAAGGATGAATAAAGTAAGAAGGAGAAGAAACCTTATAAGTGTGAGAATCATACGAAAAACTTAATTGTGAGTCCTTAAAGCAGTAAATGTGTAAATTTGTCAGGGTTTTTTATAATAAAGATTTGATATAGATACGATAATACTTTTAATTTTTTAAACGGAAAAGAATATACTAGGATATTCAATAAGTAAGCAAAGCGCCATCTATTTATCAAGAACTTGAACTAAAACTTTCAGATTCAGATTTCACAAAGCTATGTGGTCAATGAGTGATAATTTCGCTTCAATACAACAAAAACGCTTTCGGAATAACTCTATCAACAAACAGCGTTAAATGATCAGCCAAATTTCAATAAATTAAATAAATTTTTGTCTTTGTCCTTTCTTAGCTATTCGAATCCGTCTAATATTTGTCGCGTTTTATAAATCATAAAAATAATTTTGTGCATTTTTTCGTTACAATGGATAAGATTTCGGTCTACTACTATGATCTTTAGCTAAACAACGTCTTACGTAAACCCAATTATTCGGTTCTGAAGTGCGTACACTTCAAGAACACTGTCATGGTAGTGTTTACTTACATTTTTTGACAAAATAATAAACTTGAATTATTCTTGCCACCTTTTGGTCTAATTGAATACGAAATTTCATTATAAAGGAAATAGTGTTTAAGTATAAATTGTTGCAAAAAGTAAATTCAACAGAGTTAGCTACTTCAAGAATAACTACTTCGTAAAATTAACCAGCTTTTTGATCATCATTAAAATATTTTACACTTTCATTTTTTTTTGTCACTTATAATGTGTGATAAAAAATTAGTTATTGGTAAAAGCATTTAGTCGCCACGAGTTTTTTTTTTTCATCTTGACTAATTTTTTTACTAAATGCTTATTACCAATCCTTACAAAAACATAAGATTTAATTGCCTATATATTATGTGCTTAAACTATAACACTATAAAGCACCGCATTTACTACCATTGCGCATAGAGTGGCACTTAGGCAAACACTGTAACTCCATTAATTTAAGAGTTTACGAGTGTGTCTCTAACTTTTGTTGTTGATGCTTCTAAAATAAATTTAACAAGATTACAGGCATAATTGTTACCATACAGTCACATACAAAATGGTAGTTGAACGCATAAAATCATACTAAAGTTACATAAAACTGAATGTATATATATGTAAAAGCCAAACTCATACGCCACTTCACTGGAATTAAGTGTACCGCCAATAGAAGAGGTAATAGGTACACATATGCCAACAAACATTTTCATACATATTTATGTAAATATGCTCATCCATTGGAGACAGATATAAAATATTTTAGGGAGAGAATATAAGTTACCTGACATTGGTATAAAAAAGCACCTACTCTATTATAAGAAGATACCTGATGAGAATGAAGAACTTTTAAGTGGTTTCACTTAGTGTCAAGTTGCAATTTATGTAAAGATGATAAAATCTT
This sequence comes from Teleopsis dalmanni, assembly GCF_002237135.1. Lineage (NCBI taxonomy): Eukaryota > Metazoa > Arthropoda > Insecta > Diptera > Diopsidae > Teleopsis > Teleopsis dalmanni. The sequence continues at coordinate 70,689,840 of NC_051846.1, read as the reverse complement.
TATGAGAAAAATTGAGTTGTTACATTCATTGAATGCATTTTACATTTTTTCTTATTTTATGTTCATAATTTTGATAAAAGATTTAATTCTCATATAAAAATGAGAATTAATTTTTAAAATATTAAAAAAAAGCGATAAATTTTTAATGGTGAATTCCATTATGGATGGCATAATTATTGAAATAGTCATAAAGAATAAGTTCGATGTTAATATACAATATATATAAATAAATAATAAAAAATGACAAATTAAAATAATATAAATACATATAAATAAATATAAATAAATATAAATAAATAAATATAAATAAATAAAAATAAATAATTAAATCTCTATATATAAATCATATCTATGTATTTATATATATAATAGATATAGATATA
>NC_051846.1:70677050-70689357 GCF_002237135.1 Teleopsis dalmanni | reverse complement strand
ATACTAATATTTTTCAATAGGTATTTTCATGTTTAGTTGCAATATTATTTTATCCTTGCTACACTGTAATATAGTATTGTTGCATACTAACATAGTTCTCCAAATGCCACAAGCAGACTATTAAGTGATTTTATTCCTATTCCTTTTAATAATGTAAATAAAATTTACACCGAATCGCAACTAAACTACAAAGGAAGACGAAGTTATCTTTAATAAAAACCAATGCTTACAATTGTGTTAACAAGGCTTATCACAACATCACAGAATGCCGCATCATAAACGATGGCGCCTAAAATATGTAGTCAAACAACCGCACTTCAACATGTTGCAAGCAATGTTTTAAAAGATGAAGCTACATGCGGGTCAGGCAAGGAAAATTTTATCTAAACGCTAAACCCAAGAATAAAAATCCCACGTGCTTGAACACGGGTGGAAATCGTTGAAATTTAAGTCCAATAACGGAGTTTATGATGAAATATGCTGCTGTAATATACGCCAATATATAGTCGGATATAAAATTTCATTTTGATAAAAATACTTATTTACAATAAATTTTTCACACTATTTTAATTTTTTCGCTAATAATCTTTTGAATGAGATAACAAAAGTACATATATACTTTAATGCGGAATAGTTTCTATTAATGGAATGATAAAATATTTAAAACTATATGTTATTAATTTATTTTAAATAAAGTGAAGTAATATTACAAGCTATTTATGGTCACTTTTCGACGAGAATAGTATTTGGTTCTTCACTGCCAATATATATCAGATTCATTATCAATAAATCTTTGTCCTCTATTTTACTGAAAATTATAAATGATTACATTACGATGAAAGACTTTAATAGCCATACTGCAAAGCCTCCAGAGTACTCAAAATACTGCAAAGCGTCCAGAGTGTTAGGTCTGTCGACATAAACATGATCCTTTGCACAACCCGTCACTAAATAGTCTTGGTTATTAATTCACATTGATAGCACATGAAGTTACACGTTCGGGAAGGAAATAACAGAGTCAAAATGGGTAATATTGTATGGCTTGTTGTACTGCCCTGTTGAAACCACAAATCTTCATACTTTCAATTTTTTGAAATATATTCAGTGGTTGATAAACGATCCATATTCTAAAGTGGTAAATTTTAAACTAAACACATGATGTCTTAGATGAAAGTTTTGTTTGACATACGTTTAGAACTTTGTTGCCAAATAAAGCAATTTTGAAAATGTGCACCAAAATTTCCTATGATATTTTTGTGTAAGAAGAAGCACAGAAGCATAGAAACAATTTAGAAGAAGGTGGTATACATTCTCATATACATATCTGAGATAATGGTAATGATAATAATAATAATGGTATTATATAATAATTAATAATCATAAGTTTTTCATTTTTTGACGTTGTATTTTTAACATTTTTATTAATATTAGTAATCTGGATATAGAATTATAAAATTACTCAATTATTGCAGAAGCGTCTTGACCCAAACTTCTTAAATAACGGTTACCAACTTTCACTCACCTTCATATTGTTCGTCTGAGCCATACATATTCTGTGAAAGTAATGTTCATAAATTTTTAATAATATTAATATTATGAAGGTATAATATAAGTATATTATAATATTAATATTATGGATTATTAAGGTCATTCCAATAAATGTTTATTTTAACTTACATTGTACTTTTTTAACACACTTGCTGAATCAATTTAGGTCAGTATTACGATATATCCATTTGAAAGCTTATTCAATTAGAGTTTTATAACAATTAGCGTTAATTCTTAATTTGGGAGAGTAAAGATCACATGTTGAATAATAACAAATTACCTATTAAACCATCTTCAAAGCTGTAGAGAAGACGTAAACGATGTTCTTATCTCAAATCATAAACACAAAGTTGTATCTTTCAGGTATTTAAAAATTAAAAGTGTTTCCGGCAAAAAAAAAAAACTAGCCGTTGCCAATTCTTTTTCCACACGATGTTTTCATGACAAAACTGATGTTATATATCTTTAAAAATAGCAGTGAATAATGTTTTATCCAATTTAGTGTTTTGAAGTGTCCTATGTTAATATATGGAATACCAAAAAAATTGATCAGTTTATTTAAAATGACACGGATGAATACCACGAGCAGAGTACCATGATAAATTATTAATACAATTAAACTGATATAAAGTGTATGATGACATCTTTAGGATGACATCTTTGACTCTTTAATTTTTAACCCAAAACTAAACTATTTTGTACAAAAAATTGATGCCCATAAAATTATTTTCAGTGTACAGATGGTTGCCTGTACAAGCTGCGAGCAGAAATTTCTTTACACTCATAAAGCCATTCAAGTCTTAAACTCTGTGAAGTAACTAGAGAATCCGTATGCAGAACCCTAATTAGCCTAGTTTTACATAAGAGATTCCAAGGTAACAATTAAATCATATGAAATAAACAACCTTCTGGTATGATAGAGAAGAGAAGTTAAGAGAATATATGTCCTAATAATACTAAATTGAGAGTTACACCGATTCAGTTTCAATCACAATCAAGATTGCATAGTGCATGCGTGGAGAGTGATAAAATACATTTAAGCTTAGTGGATCAAAAGATAAAGACATATACAAAGTATTCACATCATGTAAATGGCAAAACATATTCTTATAAGGGCACCGATTTTTAGGCGTAGCAGACGTAGACGGAAAAAATAATAGAGCAATGACCATAACAATTTAAATATGTGTCAGAATAACGAAAATGGAACGCTTTTGACAACTATATACTGGTCCCCTAGAACTGCAAGATAAGAGAAAAAAAAAGAAAAAGTGTCTTTAAATATTTAATACTATAAATTTTTAAAAATTGCGAGATTAGCATTGATCCTTTTTTTTCTTAAACTTAAATATGCCGTTAATCACCGGCATTTCGTAATTGCTTTAGTTATGATTTTTTCTTCCTCCGTTAAAGGCTTATCACGACTTATTGTCTAAATTTATTACAAAATCTAACAACAACTACCAAATTCGATTAAATTAGAAACAATTTGTGAATATAAAATATAAGAGCAACAGATTAGAGCAACATTTTTAAACCTATTCGAATGTACTATTCATATATTTACCATTCATATTGTAAATATATATAATTATCTATATGAATTTTAACCTTAACTCAAGTTCAACATTTTCATATCAAAAAACTTTTATTTTAACTTGTTTATCGACTGCATGACGTTTTTCCGCAAACCAGCTTTGGTGGCATTTCATCGAGAGTAAAGCTATTCTCACCCAAAAGTAAATCTGATGTTGCAAAAAACAATGCGATTGTCACAACATTGGAAGTATCTGTTATCGTATTGTCCTTCGTGCCTGTCATTCTCAAAAAATTAGTTGGACACATTAAAACACCGAATATTCATGTTTTACTACAAAGGACTGAGTTCGAATGAGAACTGAGTGCATTGAATGAGTGCAGTCATTGCTACCGCCCTGATCGCAATTCCCAATTTTTGTTTAAATTTATTGAATTTATTTTAAGATAAAAATGAAAAGAGATCAGACTAAAAAACTATCTTATTCAGAAGTTCACAAAATTATTTTACAATCTGGAGCATGGATAGGAAACCTTCGGTCTTAAGTTCATATATTACTCGTTTACGTATGCAATGAACTGATAGAAACATCACTGACTTTAAGAAATTAAAATTCAGAACTTTAATATCTTAATTTTAAATTTACAAAATTATATTCTGCACAGAGTGAACTCTTTCTTTCTGTATACCATATATATTATTTGATAACTTACATGGGTTCAACGTCTTACCATCGAAAAGGTTTCCTACTTCTGATTTAATAAAAAAAAATTATTTGATATTTTGCGACCAATAAGTTTGATCAAAAGAACAACATAAGTTCATTGAGAAATTAATGTCGAAGCGGCTTCGATCAAAGTTGGTAAAATCTTTTCAGGATGTTAATTTTATCGCATACATATCGAAAGCTCAGTAAAACATCATTGTAAAAACTTATAAAGATCCAGTTGTTATGATTATAATAGGTACTGATCAAATCAATTTTTTTTTATTAAAGGCTTGCTGATGCTAATTAGAAAACATTTAGTAACTTCTTTTCAAACTTATGAAACAATTAAGTCATTATTATTGCAGCATTTCAGATCAACTTAATTAAAATCTGTTTTGTCAAAACAATAAATCTGTTTTCGCAGCTCGAAAGACTATCACAGGAGCTATCTATTTGCAAGGTTCATTTGACATCTAGCTCTTCTCTTACGACAAAAAATAATTTTAAAAAAGTGAAAATAAAACTGGTAACATTAAAAAAAATGTTTAAAGGAACTAAATATCCACGAATACAAAAAATGCTCAAAAGAAATAAAAGTAATCACAATTCACCAAATCCATATGAGTTATTGAAGAACTGTCTTCAAGGGAGTAAAATGGTTTGTTGTCCTAGACCTATTGGTCATGACATATTTATAACCCCTAAGAACATATATATATGCGATTTAGTTTATACAGAACTCTCAGCACTGAACTTTTCAAATAATTTTTAAATATATGTACACCTTTCAAATGTTATACTGATTATTAGTAAAATTGGTGTCACTCCTGACAAAATCGTCTAAGTTATTTACAGTATTATAATATGTCAACCATGTAAAGTATAAGTCAACAAAGTAATCGATTATTAGCATATGTAAATCATGACATTAGTTCTATTTCACTAAAAATATTAACTTGGAAACCGCTTTCCTTCCAAACTTGTATATATGGGTAATTTGGAACAGTTGGAACACCGATAGATCATCACTTGAAACAATAGTCGGTGAAATAAACACCGAGGATATCACAATGAAACGAAAGCAAACTTATCAGATCTTCTCAACTTCATCTGAAAATCCAAATGGTTTAACAAGGATAGTACACGAAGATAACAAAGGTTTGCAACACGCCTCTCTCGGCGAAATCTCTGAGGGCATCACAATGGGCAATATATGTCCCCGAGTGGACTTGCTGATACACGAAGGTAACAAAAGTCAACAACTCGCCTCTCCCGGAGAAATCTTTGATGGCATCATAATGGGCAATATATGCTTTCGAGTATAAGTGCTGATAACTGTCAATATGCACCTTCTTAACATAACCTAACCTATCACAATGAAGATGATGCTATCTGAAAAGAAACTGGACAGCCATAGACTGATTTGTTACGATCATACTCAATTAGAAAAAATATGATCTAGAAAATGGCAAATTTTAAAAAAGAGAAAAACAAATAAGCTAAAGCGATGCCTAAAAGCAGGCTGACAAAGAAAAACAAAATTTTTTAATGGATTCTCAATATTCTCAATGCAGTTCCAGGTTAGAAACGGTCTGGCACATGAGGAGGATTGTTTATAGTCCGTGCGAACCGGGTATACCAGTATTGTGAGAACATACTAACGATGCTTTAGCATTTAAACCTCCTCTCTGAAAAAAAAAAAAATCTGAACCCGTAATTTCTATGAAAAAATTATAAAATTAAATTATATATATATAATTTTTATATTATATATTTTATAATATATATTTTTGTATTATAAAAATTATATATTTAATTATATATATTTTTTTTCTGAAATATAAGTTTTTCTATTTTAGAGGAGCTCTCAAAAAATGTTAGCCAAATCGGAACTGAAGAAGTTAATTTACTAAATTTAGAGTACTAAATCCTTACTTTTTAAATATAAATTTAAACATGGGTATAACTTTCTTTTTGTATCTTTTAAACTTTTTACTTAATAGTTCAATTGTAATCAACTATGATGAGAAAATAAAATAAAGATAATAATAATATACGCTATTCAATCAAGTAAAATGAGCAGTTTTAATTATTTCTAAAAGTTTTATTTTATTGTGAAGAATAAAAATTATAACTATGTTAGTGCAGAAACTTAAGAACTGTATTTTTTTTTACTAACTGAAGTACCATAGATTCATAAACTACAACAATATTTATATATATGCATATTTAACAATTACAAATGCTGCTCAAAAGAGTTTGTCTGCTCTTACTTAAATAATACTGATCTGAACTGAACTACTTATAATCATGTTTGTTTAGGAAATTGTTAAGTATATCTTCTGCAATTACATTTATGCAAACCAAAGGGACTTCTATTCATATATTGTGGTCTTTGTGCGAGTAGATTTTTACTAAACAATCAATCTTTTTTTGTTCTTTGCCGCTCAAAAGAATTTGGCAAAGTGGGTGATTTCCATTATTCCATAATTGTTGTCATTGTTAACACAATTTTGCTGAAAAATCGCACTGATTTATTTATGCCAACATCGTTGTCCTGATAAAAGCAACCACATAAAGAAAATATTGTTCTAGCAATAAACAAATTATACAAATGAATATCCCTACTCATGTACATAATAGAAACTATTGAATGCGTTTGTTTTAAAGTATATGTATTTTGTGCCTCAGAGATTCTGGTATGTGCTCCAGTTTAAACCAATGGCTTAAACTTATCTCATCAATTATTCGATATTTTTCATTTACGGATTTATATTCGTACGCCTGCGCCTAAGCCACTTGAATTTTCATTGCTTAATGCCTCTTCAACTCACAATTGCAATAAAAGGGCCTGTACAACAGAAAACACTGACAGAAGTACAGAACAGAACAGATAATGTTTAAAGAAGATTGCCAAGCAGTTTACATATAAGGATTGTTTTTATTTGTATGCGAAATAATAAAACCTCAAGTACCAGGTATTGTTGTGGCCATTATTTTGTCTTGTACGTTTACTTACAAATGCATCTTTACAATGGTTTCAATTAAAAAAAATTGGTAGATAGTTCTTTGTATCAGATAAAAGTTGAGATAATGTATACTTACTTACATTATGGTGAACATTCATAGTTATGGTGACATAAACTGAGGCACATATGTATGTTATTTATATTAAAATAGTTTATAATGGCATTATGCAAATATATAGTGTAGTAATAAATTAAATACTGGGCTTATAAATATTGTAAACACTATCTCAAAGAGTATTTAATATATTTTTAATAACTTGTCAACAAGTATGAATTCCTCTTCATAAGAACCTCAAGTTAAGGGTACACATTTGAAAAAAATAAAATCTTTTTTATTAACTTAATTAAAAAGTTATATGACATACGTTACATAGATCAATAGTAAAAGACTTATGATCGCTTGTTTTGCTACCTTTGACAATAAAAGCACCGCTATCTCGGTTGTTTTTGGAACAAATGCAAACAAACTTCGCGAAAACATTGTGCATTGAATGTAATAAAAAAAAAATAAAACATGTTTACAATAAATTAATTTTTTTGGAAAATATTTTCAAACAAAGTTTTTTGTACTGCCTGCTTGTAGACTTATGACTCCGACTGTACATATTATGCATGCGGTTTTTTTTCAATATTCTTCACTTCTCTATTCGCCTATTTAAATTTCGAAATATATAAAGTTATATACTAAAGAACTTTTATACTTTTGGATTAAAATATTTTTGTTGCAATTCAAATTTTGTTATCCATTAAATTTGATAACTTGTAGTTATTGTACTTTTTTTTTAAGTAAAACAAATTAAGTGAATATGCTTTTATTACAATTCTCATTCAGTTTGTGCAAATTTTTTTATGTTAGAGTTTAATTTAGACCACAGTAAATTGTTTAAAGCTTGATGTTAAATATATATATTTGTATATTTGTTTTTGAAAAAAAGCTTATTCTTTAAAGTAATGATTCACTTTTGAAGTATATAAATTAAATAAAGTAAAAAAAAAATATAAACCAGTGGTTCCTAATCGATGGTCCGCAAGATGGTTTGAAATAGTCCGTGAATTAAATTTAATAGATATGGATACGTAGCTTGCAGTTTATCTACTGCGACCGCAGTTATTCAAAAATCATCACACAATTTTTCAAGGAATTATATAATTATTTTATAGCCTATATAATGTTCCTCTTCGCAGCTCGAGGAACTTGAGGTTCTTCTGGCTCTTTACAACAATTTAAACTTGCATTTGCAAAAAAAAAATATTATTTAATGTTTATTAATTAGTTCTTATCATAATAATGACTCTTAAGGAGAGTCGTAATATAGAACATATTAAAAAATATTAATATTAAACAAAGGTTTAATTTAAAAAATGTAACCTATAATGGGATATAAAATATATAAAAAAATATTATTAAAAAAATCAAGTCGAGAAACAAATTCAAAATTTAATTTTATAAATATTAATACAATTTAATTAGAATTTTGAATTATTAAAATTATCTTTTCTAGATTTTATTTCTATAACTATCTATCCTATGAGTTCTTAAAATGTTGAGATATTGTAATAATAGAATTTAATTATTATATAATAATAATATTAACAATAAAAGTAATGTTATGATGAATAATAAGTAATGAATAATTTTAATTTGATCTAATATTATTCTTTTGAATGAATAGAAACTAAGAGATATTTGAAATATTGTTTAAATATTTGTAGCCCTTTTATGATTTTTAGAAGTATTTTTAAAACATCTTGACAATAAGCGTAGTAGTAAATAACAAAAAATTCCACGCCCTTCTCCCTCCTATAAGATATAAGTTATATTCGAACACAAGATGATAATAATTGCGTCATGGCTTGTACATGTCTATTGTACATGTCTATTTCTTGAACTCATTACTTACAATTATATATTTACAAATAACAAGACTATTAAGTTACGGATACATAAATAGCGTGCAAACATGTTTGAGTATTAAAAAATTTTAACATATATTATTACCCTAAAATGTTTAAAATGTTATCTGATGACATAAGTACCCACGCCTTCCCTAAACCAGCTAATCATATTCCAATAAGTTGATGATTATTCTCGGCTTTTCACATTCGTCAGGATTGTTGATACCAGTTTCATGGCATTTCATTATTAAATTTGACGTTAAAAAATTGTAGAAATCGACCAAGTATAATATACGTTGCAGTACTAAGTGTCGAGTAATTCACAATAATCAGTTCTCTGAGTCTTTTCACATCAACATAGGTTTGCAACAACGGTATATACTGTCACCATTGATTTTCATTATCGCGCTAGATAATATCCTCAGCAGAGCATTAAAATATACCAACGGTATTCAATGGGGACTGTTTAAATGTCTACAAGATCTAGAATTCGCCGATGATATCCCGCTGTTAAGTCACAAACTTGATGAATAACACCAGTTGATATGAACAAACCAGACTCTGCCGGTTTGGCAAAAAATAAGAACAAAAAGCATAATGAGCGGATACAGCGCAGCTCAAAATGCAAGGTTGCATGTAAATGGTGAAGAAGAAATTGAATGTGTAAACTCTTTTACCTACCTGATAAGCATTGTGACAAAGAGCGGAGCGAATCTGATGAAGATGTTGATGCTCGAATTAACAAAGCGAAAGTAGCATTTTGCAAATTTAACAATATATGGTCATCCAATGAACTCAGGAGGCAGACCAAACTGCGGATGTTCAGCACAAATGTGAAATCTATCTTGTACTACGGCTGTGAAACATGGAAGCACTCCATACATATAGAGAGAAAGATGCAAGTGTTTGTCAACAAGTGTTTACAAAGAATTCTGAAATATGGTGGCCAAATCGAATACCAAATGAACGCCTGCTGAACCAAACCACTCAAAAAACAGCACAAAATGAAATAAAAATGAGAAAGTGGAAATGGAAGTGGAAGTGTATAGACTATACGCTTAGGCAACTGAGAAGCTACATAGTGAGGCAAGCATTGGCATAAAACCACAAGGTAGCAGAAGACCTGTTACGCCAACGAAAACTTGAAGAAGTACGGTCGAAAGTGTGCTAGCTAAAGCACTATATACAATGAACGACGTCTACAGAGAAGCACCAAATAGAGTCAGATTTAAAAGAATTATTGAGGCTCTATACGCCACTTGAGGAAGTGAGCATAATAATATAGTGCATTAAAGTATTACATAAGTAAGTATATTAAATATTTACATATTTTATATAATGTACCATATAAAATGTGTAACGCAGTAACTATCTAACTAATTTCGACGAAATGTGTGGTTAATATAATTCTACGATAAAAAAAAATTTATATAGTATAATGGAAACAAATGTTAATTAAAGAACTAAAACTTAAATTTTTTAATAATTTTTATTTATTAAATTATTCAAAAAATTCTAAAATTAATTGGTTAATTATTTCTTGAACAACGTAGTGAACGTTACGAAATTGAGAAAATATCTGAAATATTCAGACATTTTCAATATATGCCTTTTTCTATATTGCTTTCTCTTTCGTGCAAAAATACATAATAACCTGGAACCTATAGCATCAACACTTTTCGTTTGTACTTTTCAAGCTCTTACTAAAATTAACGGTTTTTAGCTAAGTATATCTACTTAAGTTTTGTACTTTACTTTTTATTAAAAAGTGTATCAGTGAAATGGTTTTCATATTTGTAGTGGTTTTAAAACGTTTCACTTAATTTTAATTAAGAGGTTACGAAAAATAGTGAACTACAACAACAAAAATTCTTTTATATATTATTTCAATAATCATACCCATCATCAATGGTCTTGAAAATAATTCTTGTGTTTAATTATTCGTTAATAATTTTTTAAGACTGCAAGTACCAGGAATCGAGCTCATGCCCTGCCAAATTTGAAGCTCAGAGTCAGCGCTCCTTAACCAACTGACCCAAAGCCGTACTTGACTTTTATGTTCGCAAATTTTTCTGGACTTTTGTTAATTTGCTGTGAAAGTTTTATTAACAAATTCACTTGCTGTGTTTATATTACAACAAAATCATAAAGCAGCTGTAGAATAATTGAATTAATTAATTATATTTTTTTTTCAATTGTTAAATTCCAATACTATTCTATATATTTTGTTTATACTATTCTGCATTATTTGTTGCATGATTTATATATTCTTTCTTATGTATAGAACATAATCTAGGAACGTAATACTGAGAAAGTCTTGCTAATGTTACTACACGAATCGCACGGGCGAGACCAATATTTTATATATATAATTTTAATTTAATTTAATTTAATTTAAATCTCACTTAATTTTATTTTAAAATTCAATCTCTTCCTGATATCTTGAGAAGTCTAAAAAAAAGTATTGGTGCAAAATGGTTTAGGTTTAATATGTTTTTTTAAGTCTTCAACTTTAATGCCAAGTTTCTCGAAGATTAAGCTATATTTATCTAAAGCATAGTGGGAAAAGTTGCACAAAATAGCTGTCTTTACTGAAGTCAATTACTATTTAGACGTTTCTGAGAAATTAAAATCGTACGAATATTTTTTACAAAATTAATTAATTTGAAATTAACAATTTAAATCAATTTTTAATCACATGAAATCTGTTACCAAATTTAAATATTAGCAAATATCTTCAAATATCTTCCTATCAACAATATAATGCATTAATTAGATTTCTTTAAGTACTTCCAAAAAAAACCATTCGATTACTGATTACTTGAAAATATTTTTTGTTGACGTGAACAGCTGTATCAGATTTAGTTTTTAATAAAATATTGTTAATTTGATTTAAAAAATATATTTGTTAGTTTAAAATTACATCCTCCAATTGATTCCAACTGTTGATAATTTTATTTTCGCAAAACATTTTTTTTTACTATTATTTTATATAACAATGAAGAAGTTAAGTAAGTTATATTATTGTGAATAATTATACAATTTTTTGGCCTTTATCAAATTACACTTTGCCATTGGTTGGCAAAGCATTAGTAGCCTTTCTCTATTTATTCCTCACATATCTAAGTTAATATTACTTTCTCCTTATTTGTTATCAATAAACAAATCCGTTTAGGTAGGAAAAATTAGATACAAATCTTGTGCTTCTAAAAACTCATTGTAGTTCGACAGTTTATATTCTATGTAAGTCGAGAATTATGGTTAGATTATAATTATCGGAAAGCAAAAATGATCTGTTTGCGGTTTAAAATGAGAATTTAAAACAAATTTATATAAAGTATAATATGATATTTAGAAACATAATATTACATGGGCTTAACTTATATTTCAAATCATGAAATTTGTGACAGCTCTACTTGAGTTTATTAAACTTATTAATTTAGAGAGTTTTAAATAGCAGTTAGTCTTATAGTACGCATTTAACTCGACACATATATATATGGAACAATATTATCCAATTTTTTTTATACTTTCCAATTATTTTCATATGACTTATACTATAAATAAATGTGCTCCCCAGGTTCGAAT
>NC_051846.1:70667980-70676950 GCF_002237135.1 Teleopsis dalmanni | reverse complement strand
TTATATATATTTCAATTATTTAGTATTATTTACAGCGAAAGAGAGGTGGCGAACATATTTGCATTACACTAAAAACTGAGCGAAATGTTAAAAAAGAGTTAGAAATTCCTAGCATTCAGTATTAGAATGGCAGTGATGTTAAGTTAGGAATTGACATAAAATTTAAAAATTCCTAAATTTTTTTTAAAAATTTTTATGGCTATATATCTTTTAGAGTGAAAATTCTATTCAGTGAAAATTCTTATGGCTATATTTCCTTTGGAATGAAAATTACCCATATTCAGTTTATTATATTACACCAAATAACTTCTTCACCAAATTCTGATAGAATGTAATGCAAGTTGTGGAAAGTCTTAGATCATAATGTCTCGCCATCGCTTACTAACAGGTAGAACTTAAAGACAGCAAAATTTGAAGTTCAATCATTACTTGATTGTCGTACTTTCAAATGCTGCTAAGAAACTGCACTAGTGTCAAGATTTAGTCCTAACTAATAATTATATTGCATATCATTAAATTTCTGATTAATTGAATTATTGATTACAAAACAAAAACAGAAGAAATTTTCAGGAGTTTTATTGTCCAAAATTATGGAAATTTTAATACACAAAATATAATTTTAAAGTTGCTTTGTTGCAATCACTACCTTCCATTTTCTGACCTATTAATATTGTAGATAATTAGAAGGATATATAACTCTGCATGATAATAAATTTTGGTTTTCAAGTTAATTCAGGTTAATGCAGGTTAATTTCAGTTCATTAAACATGAATTTGCTATCCGTTGTTTTTCTAGACATCTGAGTCTCTGGAAATAAATTGTTAAATTTCAAAACTTAAAGTGCTGTAAGAAACATATTCCTGTTATAGAAGGATAAAAAGTACAATCCATACAATTTTGAATAATTAAAGTAAATGACGGAACAACTGGATCAAAAACTAGTAAACAATAGCTTATGACCAAGATATATGGAAGCGGTTTCATAAAAGATTTGATATCGTACTGTATTTAAACTTCTAGTGATAAAGATAACGTTATAAATTTCTTAATATTCGACATATACCATATACCCGAAATAAATTAAAATTAATTCTTATGTATGAAATTATTTCTAAGTCAAGATTTAAAGCCACTGTTCGGTAATATGTCGCCATTATATTAAGGATATTGTCAATCTCTCATTTTTTAGCTATCAGCTAACATTTTCATTTAAAAGTTCCATACTTTTTATGACTTCCTTATTCTAATGAATTTTTCATTTACCCTCGTTTTGTGTTATTTATAGTTAGTTGTAAGTTATATTGCAACAACGAAACAAACTTAACTCGTAAAAATGATAGTGTTATGAATTATAAAAGTTTTCCATGTGGATTATCAAAAATTTCTGTACTTCAAAACTGTAAATGATACTTACTAAATGACAAGTTCATCTAAAATCAACTGCTAGAAACGGTTAATGGTGTGCAGTAGTTGATAGTAAGAAATACTGTGAGTTTAAGGCTATTTTAGGCGTTTGGGCGTGAAAAATTATTCAAATCAATTGATATAAAAAATTACTCAAGATATACAAGAATGATGATTCAAAGGTCATATACATGTACAAAATTTTGACAGGTTAGAAATCAGTAAGTTACTTGCATGCTTATGATGGAAGCAAAATAATAGTCCACTATATGACTATTATATGATTAACCGAATCTGTAAAATATCGTGCATAAATCACTTAAAATCAGGTGGTCGCCTGTTTTTGGAAATTCAATAATGATTATGTTGGCACAATATCATTAGAGTAACCTAGAATATTTAATTCTTAGTGATACATCAACGTTTGGTTGCCAAAAGATTTCGGAGAATTAACGACAACTTACCGCTTAAGAAGGATAAGTCTCCATAACGACAAATCGAGATGCTATAAATTGATTTAAACAATCGAGTTTGTCGAGTGTTCAGACATCGCTTTCAAGCCTTATCCTAGATACATATCTAATTTGATACGAAATAAATTGTTATTTATTATTTGCCTTATGCAAATTAAAAGAAATGTATTTTTTTTTTAATTAATCTTAAAGTTAACTGGCAAAAGTTTGTTATATTATTTAGTTACGACTTATTTATGCTAATCTGGTCTTATTACTAGGATCCAAAAATATATATCAAAATTTTTGTTTTATGAACTAAAATTTTTGTTTATTTTATGCTAAAAATGTAAATAATGACTATCGTATAATATAAAAAAAAATTTTTAATTGTAGTACTTGCGACACTATAGCATACGACACTATAGCTTTATTTGAAGAAATTTTAGGGAACTTCCATACGATCTCACAGCGGTTATTATTTTTCTACCAAGTAGTAAATTCTGCTAATGTGAGTTCTTTTTCTTCAGATATGATAATCTATAGATAATTTTAAATATCCAAAACTCATATCATTTAATATGATATTAGAAATTATGGTAGTACATTTTCCTTTCGATATCTAAAGCAAATGACTGAAAACTAGACTCTATTCAGATTTAAAATTCTCGCCTTATTAAAAATTATTTTCTATTAGTTCCAAGAAAATATAGAAAGATATAGATGAAGATAAGTTCAACGAACTTTTAGTATAATATCAAATTTTTAAATATTTAATTTAGATATGTCGAAAATTATTATTGTAAAAATTTGTGTTCTTTTAACTTGAAAATTTGTAATTTATTAAAAAATTCATTTTAAAAAAACTAATTAGCTAACAGCCAATGCAAATTTCTCCACTAAAATCAAATCGATATTTAAAAAAATGCTTTAACTAAATTCAAACAATCCTGCTTATTGCAGGAGCGTCAAAGCCATTATTGAATAATTCAATCCATGTTCTTCAAACAATATTTAAAATAATTACAAAAGTTTTTCGTTAATTTTTTATATCAAATTCTAATAATGAGAAGTCAAAAGATATTATTATTCAAGACGAAGACACACAGTAATCGAATTAGAATGATTTATTAAGAATCATTAGATACCAATAAAATTAGTTCGTAATAATAATTTTGGCACAGCAGCAGGTGAGTTATTTAAAAAGACATTCATTTAATGACTTTAAATACTTAAAACTACAAAATCAAGAAGCAAGTTCTTTCTATCAAACAATTGTTTAGTACATTATTAATGGCACAGTTGGATATAAAATACCAATAAATTTATCAAACTCACTGAAAATGTACCTGTTTAGCTAAACTGACGCAAGGTTCCCATAATTAACATAGCTAATAAATTCTATAATAAGTCTCTCTAGTACCTTCTTTGGCAGGCATTTATTTGTCTTATAAAAAATTTCTTTTAGCACTAAAATTGAAACTTTACTCAAAAAGTCCACCAACAGCGAAAAAGGTCTATTAGTAGCCACAACAAAGACTAATGAAATAAAATCAGATTCATTGTAAGCACGACGTGTGTGAGTGTCTTAAGAATTCATCAAAGGGACGAACTCCATGAGAACGCACCATAAGTGGGAGCAAAAGCGCTAAAAGGTATTTCTATAGAAAACCAGTAGCAAGAGCATATGACAGTTGAAAAATGACAACTAATCATTTAAGCTGAGATTTTTCTTTCTTAGGCATATTTCCTTATAAAAACCAAATGCATATCAAGTCGAGGGATAAGCTTCAACAGCAAGCAACTATAGCAAGAGCAACAAATCAGACCAGTTACAGAGCGCAGAGAGCGAAAAAAAACGTCTTCAGCATTAAGATTTATTTATTTTTAAAGAAAAAAACAACAAACGACACAACTTATCACATTGTCGGAATCTTAACTCAATAGGCTTATATGGTCTTGAGCAATCATAATCATCAGAAGCATCAATTTCATCCGCATCATCTTAAAATCGGAAGCCTTCGAAGTGGTCATAAGTATTCACCTCGGGTAACACATTTTTTCTTTGGTTTTTAATTTTTGTTCTGTTTTTTTCCTCATACCTATATTTTCTATATGTAAAAGTGAAGTCAAGTGTTCTGCTGAGCAGCGAAATTTATTGTTTTTGATGCTTTCCTTTTAAACACACGGCAGTCTCCTACTCTTTATTTGAATGATTTTATGCACCTATTATACGGTGCAGCATTATTCATTTCTGATACTGATGAGGATCTTAGCTCAACTGATGATCATTAGAAAAATTAAGATCATTAATAAAAAAAAACGTAGAAGTCTCAGTAGCTCAACACTGCAGACTGCACTCCTGCACCTCAATTCCAAATCATTTCATTTGAAATTTCACTGCAGTAACCCTTTTTGCCTCCTTGCATTCTATTTAGCATTTCAAAGATAAAAATATTTTTCGGTTGCATGCTTTGCTTTCTTATTTTTTATTAATGATTTTCAATTAATTACTTAAGAAATGTCAAAATATATTTAGGGTTATTTATTTACTTAAACATTTCTTCTTGACAATTTGTGACATTAGAAGAAGGCAAACAATCGAAGGATTAACTTAATTCAATGGTTAACTTGTCAGAATTGATTAAGGGGCCACTTAAAAACTGTTAATTTCTTCGAATTTGATTGGAGGTATAATAAATAAAAACCCTTGACTTTACTCTTATCAGATCATTTGCGTTTGATATTTTTCAGATCATTACTTAAATATTGTTCTTTACGCGTTTACTTTAAAAGTATCTACTTTTCTCAGTCTCACATCATATATGGAACTTTGATTATATATGCAACTTTAAAATAGAGTTTAGAATCGAAGAGTTTTGCAACAACTACGAGTATCTTTGAATCATTGCAAAGCATTGACCTCTTAGATATTAATTTCGATTATCTTGACGAATTGGTACAATATATTGCAGTAACTAGAGAGTAAGAATATGGTGTGGATATTAAGTAGTCCTCGGGTTATCTTTGCGCATTATAAAAAATAAATTTAATGTTAGCTAAACTACTGCGCGATATTGTAAAAATTTATCAATCGACCCTAAAGTACATTACAGACAAAACAGTGACGTTTATATCGTGTACTCTTGCAATACCGGCACAAAAATCGTAAGACAAAACATATTTTATTAAAACCAAAAATTAATTTTATAAAAAACATTAATTTTATCCAATAAGGTATTTTGTGCATACATTTAACCAATGAAACGCACATAAATAAATAACAGCAGTCCTAATGTTGTTCCTTGTGTTTAACTCAACAATTAATTTAATATATAATGTTTACGAAAAGACTCAAAGTTTTTTTTTTATTAATGTTTTTATAATTATATAGTTTCCACATATTTAATTATAAAAACATTAATAAATATATTTATGAAAAATATATATTTATAAATAAGTTACACCATATAACGCAAACTTAGTATTTGTCTTTAAAAATTTGTAAGTTTATGGGCAGATTATAGTCGCTGATAGATATTTTTTGATGTCAGAGTTTTGTTAAATCCGGTGTCCAGTGTTTTGTACATACCAGATTTTTGTTGATATAAAATTTTTTTGATGCCCAAATTTTGTTTGACATTTTTTTGTTATTTAGATGCAAAAATTTTAGCAGAACAATTGAAAAGGGGAAATAGGCATACCCGCTCTATGGGCACGTCTAAAACCCAAGTACACGATAAGTGGCACATAACCCCAACGTAATGTTTGCTTAAACAAATCCCAGATAGCCTCCATGCGAAAATTCTTCGGTGGTATGTAAGGACCCTCTATGTACTCCGGCTGCTCCGCAAGTTCTAGTTGTTCTAATATACTACGAGTAGGTCCTATGGGTATGGAATCCATTTTGCAAACAATTTGCGTTGTAGAAACGAAACACAATTTTTAGATGCTCCAGAAGCGATATAATTGAACAAAAATTTTGAATGCGGTTAACAAAAGTTAATTTATTAATATTGGAATAAAAAAATGTACTGCTTACATTTTTTGTTTTTTTTTTTTGATACTAAAAATAGTTTGAATATATTATACATCTCTTTTATTAGCCTACTTAACTAAATTTATTGACTTGAATGAAAGCAGAGGTTACTTATAAATAAAAAGTGTTCTTAAGAAGAACACTATGTCAATTCACTTGTATATAAGCTTAAGATGCAGGGAATGCACTTTAGCTTTTGCTCGCTATGCAATTTAAATTAAATACAAGAAAGATTTCGATGTAGATACTATCAATAAGCTATTTTTGTTAATCTGAACTAATTGATATATTAAATAAATTAAATGATGTTAAATCGGTAAAGGTATTTAATTTTAGAGAAAAAACAATAATATACAAAAGCTTTCTTATTAAGAAATTTAATTATTTATTTTCACTAACTTTTCACTAACTAACTTCTTAATATTATATGATAGTTGCAAAAAATTACAAAAATGGAAGTAAAGAGCATTTAATCTTATATATCTGATCCATATAAGCAAGAGATGTACTAAAACTGGTCACTATAAGTCAAAACTGTAGTGAAAATATTTATAATTTATTATATAAATAATTGACCATACACAGAACACCATTAACATAGTCAACATCCGCAAATAAAATCAGCCATCACATCTGGGTTGATATTAATGAAAATAATGACTTAACCCCGGTCGCTATATTTAATTTCGAAGATTTTTCTTAGCATATGACATAAATTTGAAATTAGCAAAAGATTTAGAGTCATTACCAAATGCTCAAAACATGTTTTCTTAACATGACAATACTTCAATGCTGGGGGAACCCTATAACTCCAATTAAAAAACCCAACTAAACCCAAATATTACTGATTTCTTCAACCAAAATTTAGTCGGAGAGTTTTCAATCATTTACATAACGACTAAATTCTAGCTCAATTTTGATAAACCGAACTTCATTTTTGGTTATTATTCAAGTTTCTGCACCGTACAATAGAGACACATCAAACAAGGCGTATAGAGTGTGATTTTTAGTTGTCAAAAGGAGTCTAGATAACTTACAGTACTACATGTACTTATATTTATATATTAAAATTGTAAATATATAATATAAAACTTATTGCTTTGTCTGTAATTCAGTTAAAAGCTCGTAAAATTGGAGATCTAATTTATAAACATCATAAGAGATGTGATGAAGTCTTGATGATCAAAATAATTTAAGTAACCTTTTTAAGTAATCTGAAGGAAATCTCTAAAATGGACTTATCACAAATTTTGCTATTTATAAGATTCTATGTATATGTATGTATATGTATCGGCGAAGGGTCTCTTAATTCAGATATGGTAATATCACAACGGTAGACCTTATACTCCATTGGGAGAAAGAATGACTGCAATAAAAGTAAAGTAATATTACAACAGACAAGTAAAATCGCTGGGATATAAGCCTGCTACTTTAGCTTTGCCAAACCTAAACGAAGAAGCTTTGGTGGTATTACTTAGTGTTTTAGATTGGTATCTTAGTAGTATTTATATCCTAATAGTATTTGCAGTGCTTGAAAATTCTGAGGTATATATGCAGACTCCCTTAATAGCTATGTAACGGTTGCATTTTTTTTTCTGTTTAAGCCCAGATGCAATTGATTGAACTGTGTAGAAAATAACAACATAGTGCCTTTATTTTTTGGAATGGCAATTATTACAGACTTTCACTTGCTTAACATATTTGAATTTTATCAAGTAAAACCAAAGTTGGAAAACTGATGGTCTATGTTTTTGCTTTATTAAATTGAAGTATATCATAGCATTCCAGACGTATCCCCAAATACCTTACAAACTGTTGATTAAACTATTTCGTTATGAATAATAATCGTTAATGTTTGAGGGATCACCTAATAACTCATTTAGAAATAAAAAAAACGTCAGCACATATTTTGAATTATTTATTTATAATTGTATTTATTATACATTTTTGAAAATTTAAATGAACAATACAAATTACTTTAAAATTTATCACAGTTTATATTTGCCTTATTACTAAGAGTAATAAAAATTATAATGATAGTAATAATAATGATATTACACGTTTATTTAAATTATGTATACTTAAGTCACAAATGATATTTAATAACTACAAATTTTATCTCAATTAATTTTATATATGCTTTTTTAATATATTTAATTAAGTGCTTACATCCTAAGTTATATACTTGTGTTTACTTAGTCGCAGGTCTATTTTATAGAAAGTTTTATGAGCTAATGAATCATTTCATAATTAGTCTAGTTGTTGTACAAATACTCATACACATGTTTGTATTGAATTAGTTTTATTTACGATTTTGTTGTTGTCGTTTAACGCTTAATTCTAGAATAAGTATTTATTAAGTAATTAAAAGTAATTATAGTACAATTTTGATAACTTAAAACAAACTCACGGTAAGCACGGATTTTAGCACATACTCACATATGCAGACGAGTACATCCTATGTATGCAGGTATGTTATTGTATGTACTAGTACGTCCATGTGTTTATGGCAAGATTAATGAATCTTACGCTCGATTAAGCCATTTTAGGATTTAAATCCATTTTATTAAACAAACAATTTATGAATGTTTTGTAGTTTTTTCAAGTCATTAAACCCGCATGACTAATGTAATTCAATGTAAGTAAATTATTACAATTCAACTCGTTTTCGTGTGAGTTCGCAGTTTGGCTTAATTTTAAATTTATAGCTAAGTAAGTAGTATATATGTATGTGCGATTGTGTACTAAAAAATGCAAATATGAGACATAAAATTAAGTAATTTATGGCTTAAAGTATAAATTGTTTTTATACATATTTTTGTATAATTATATATTAAGTGCTTAATATATTTCAGAGTAATTAGCTTTTGAATATTATGAAAGAAAAAGTATAGTACGAAAAAAAATTTATTTTTATTTAAAATATATTAAATAAATTTATATTCATTTTATTTAGATAATATTGAAGATAGACTGAAATCTTGTAACTTCAGTTAATTGTATTGCATATTTTTTTATTGTTGCACTTTTCCCATTTAAATTGTTTTTATTTGGAACTTTTTAAAGCAAATCGAT
>NC_051846.1:70658067-70667880 GCF_002237135.1 Teleopsis dalmanni | reverse complement strand
GGCTTCGGTTAATATAAATGATATGGTGTTTGCAAAAATATATTTTGTAATATTAGTAATATCTGGTTAGGCATGCAGTCTGTAAAACAGACACTCAGAGTGTCTGTTTTACAGAGTCCATTCTGTGTATAGATTTAAAATGCCTGTAGATTAGTGGAAATCCTAAATTATAAAACATGTACGATTATATATTAATACTCTGATGTCTATATAATAACTGAGTCTTGAATTGAATCTAAATAAGTATAAATATTTATATTTAATGTTTATTACACATATTCCATAAAATAAGTTATATAACAATTAAAGTCTATCTTTAGTAATTAAGTTTCAATATGTGGCACCCTACACCAGCAAAATTCTTTTAACTGTACGAGCGACACAAAAAATTTATTATTTTCTATTCTCGTAAATGGAAAGCCGCAGTTGCAATGAAAATGCAACGGGTGCATTAAATGTGGTGCAGCAGGTGCTGCAATGAAATGAGTATCAAGTTTTAATGTAATTCCACTGCTGCTCTTAGTGGAGCTTTTGCTGCAGTCTCATCAGTGCAATTGTGTGGAAAACCCCTAAACATGTTTTTGGGGGTTAATTTAAAATTGTGGCTATGCTCAATTCGCACAAAACAAAACACCAAATTAATGTTGACATTTTCCACTTTGCGGATGAAATTTGCAAAAGTCTTTTGTGGATGCATTTGAATGCATTTTTGGCAACTAACAATGCGTTTCATTTTCAGGTTAAATTTTTCAAGTGGACAATTTGGTAACTACACCCACACTTATCGCTATACTCACGCAACCATTATAGCTCACCATCTATTTCAAATGCAAGCAAAGGTACTCGTACTCGAGTATATAGAGTCGGTCTATATATGGATTTTAACATTAGTTCATGGAAGCAAGTGGTGCATATATTATGCATTTGCATCTCTTCTACAAATTGATGCAATTTAAAGTCTATTTTATGACTTTTGCTAATGAATGCAGGTCTGGCGATAAAGCAATTGAACCAACATAAAAGGGACATTCATACTGCACTTAAGTTTGTGACGTTGCACTGTGCATTTTATGGAACCAATTTGCGTTTGAAGTAGTGAAATTGTATTGTTTAGCAAATTTGGTTTTAATTTGGGCTTAGGATATTCAATTGGCGAAAAAGTCAATAAAGAATTGGTTAAATGAATATATTCTAAATATTAAACTAAGTCGTAAAACTATTATCATATCATATCATAACATATTTAAATTCAGTAATATAAGTTTACTTTATTAAAACTAGTAAAACTAATTTTAGTTTATTAAAATCTAGTTAAATTGAAAGCAAAAAATGGCACGTGTTTTTACGTTTGAGCAAAGACGCTCAATTTTATTACAAGTAACTTATGAATATGAGGACATTGATCATACAGGTTATTTTAGATAAGGCTTTACTCAATGGTAATGCATGCAGGACCATAGACTTACTAAAGCTCTTGCCCTATCATATTGTCCATATGTTATAGCAAACAAGTATCATGAGAGATTTGTAGAGCTTTGTTGGCGGGTTGTATTTCCCAATTCAGTACCTAAGTGTTGTCTAAGAAATATAATCTATTGGAAATTTCGGTGAAATTTTTTATTTCTCTAAAATATTCCAAAGAAATCGTATGTTGACACTATCAAACGCCTTTTTGAAGTAAATAAAACAGCGTATACCGGAACTCTTTTCTTTGCTTGAACACAATGCGAATTATAATGATACGATCGACACATGAGTGGTTGTCTCGAAATCCGAGATGCGTGATAGAATAGTACGGTTTAGTATCTTACTTGAATAGGAATGTAAGATACTTACTTAGAATCTTACATTATTTGTAATAACTTACAAACTTCAAATTCAATGTGGTAGATCCCTTTATTAATGGTACGACTATATATGACATAATCGACATATGACATTGTAGCTTCTGGTATTCTGGTGATCTTTTAAATCTTTAAGAAGCAATACCCTTTACAATTGGTTGTGAAAATTAAAATCAATTACATTATTTTAATAAAAATATGGGAAAAATGACGAAAATTTATTATTAACGAATGTTACATAAAACGTTGTATTCTGAAACAGAAATATACTTTAGACATTAAATATTTGAAAATAGATCTTAAAAGATATAACACTTATTATGGAAGAAGAACAAAGCTTAAGGAAATGCTTTATGTAAAGCAAAAAAAAAATTATTTCAGTACATAGTTGTAGTTAATGTAATGTATCTTAATAGTCCATTTATATAGTAGAAATTTATATACGAGTATTCCGTAAGAGCAAACAAATTCGCCCAAAGATAAAAAAAACTTATTATATATAAAACAAAAAACTGCCTAAATGAAAATGTATGTCCGTCCATGTTAAAATAAATGTCGAAAGCATGTTCAACCCATTTTAATGGCATGTTCCACAATTGTGATGATTTAACATATGTTTTACGTTACAATCTGCACCAGTGCATAATTTACAACTGACACTGGTCACTGCCGGTGCTTTCCTTGCAATACCAATACCAACACCAACACCAACACCAATACCAATTCCTTATTCCGTTTCTTGGAATAAAATTGTTACTCAATTTTTGTTGCAGTCAAAGTTTTACATGCTCGCACAATGTAAATTGCAAAATTTTTATTGGCACTTAGGTGAAGTTGGAACACTAATTTTGAAAGTTTACTCCGTCCTCGTACTTTTCAATAAATCAAATCTACTTTATCCTTTTCTTAACTAAAACTTAAGTGTCCTTTCAGTTTATTTATATATACTTTATTTTTTATTTTTTATAACCATTTTGTGCTACCACTGTTATAGATGTACTCAACTACAACGTGTACTACACCAAAAAGTACAAAATTGACTTTTAAGTTCCTTACATGTACGTAGGCTACTTTTGCAACTATTCCTATTGGTTTACGAAATATTTATAATACTGGAAGGATATGGAATATGCTACCGTATATATGAATAAAAATCCTTGTTTCAATTTCCTTATTTTATTTCTTATCAGACCTCGAGCGCAATATTTTATTTTTGCTAGGAGTCAAAGTTTATTAACATACAAGCAATTTAATGCAAATTCACAGATTGTTTTATTATTTTGGGGTTTGTTAGTACAAATTATTTACCATTTAAATAATAAAATACTTGAAATAAATAAAAATGACACTTAGACCATAAATGAAGCTACAATTCTCGAAAATACTTATATATTTTTAAATATATTTAATATAAAACAAGGTCAAAATATAATTTGATTTTTGACAAAAGAGAACTGTCTGATACATACTTTTATAACTCATTTATATAGAAGTTTCTGTTATTTTACTATCCCTTTTAACCAAAAATATCCACAAATTAATAACCCAAACATAAAACTTTAAACAATAATCTCCTTTACCAACCAAATATGTTAGTTTTAAAACTGCGATTTTTATGACCGGGTAAGTTGTAAAAAATCACGCCTATCTCGAGGTTCTATTACCATAAAAACCAGCCATCCATACTCTGAAAACATTTGAACAGTCTAATTCAACTTCAAATTAGTTACTCCATCTATGGCTTCTTTCTCCGACTACCATTTTAAATATTTTGAAGCTGATGGGTGTTATAGAACATAAGTTTTGTTTGTCAAGTTAGAACCCTACGTTCCAATTACTTACTGAGCTCATAGTATCACCTATTGGCAATGGTGTTTATTCGTTCGATCTTCAGGCTGTCATTGTTGTTGTTCGTTACGACGAACATCTACCAAGGTAGATGAAATCCTTGACAGACTCCAAAGTATAGTCGTCACCCACTAGCTCGGCATATAAGCGAAGTCCACATACACTTGGTTTGGTTCTTATTTACCGGTAAGCCTATTTTCGCAGATTCCTTTTCGATAATAGTCAAATCAGTTGTAACATCACGCCTGTTATGTCCAATGATGGCGATGCCGCCAGCGTAAGCAAAGATCTGGACACATCTGCACACGGTATCAAACAATTTGGAGAAACTATAATATGTCTTGACGGTGCTACGGGAACTGTTCCAAGTCGTTCTATGAAGTCGTAATAACTGTGCAAGAATACCGAACTTAGACATTGCAGCGTAAATGATATTCCTTATAGAGCTATCGAAAGCTGTTTTATAATCCAAAAAAGAACTGTTCCAAGTCGTTCTATGAAGTCGTAATAACTGTGCAAGAATACAGAACTTAGACATTGCAGCATAAATGCTATTCCTTATAGAGCTATCGAAAGCTGCTTTATAATCCAAAAACGATGGTGGATATCGATTCGTTTTTTTTTATCAAGAATTGTCGCTGTGTTAAATGTTAAAGCGATCGAAAGCCGCACTGATAAGATTCAATCAGTGAGTGGGCATTCGACTTCTACCTGTCGCAGAGTACAGTTCATAGGACTTTGGGTGAACAGTTATTGAGACCTTTTTTTAAAACAGAACTAAGAGTACTAAGAATCCAAAGTTTCGTCATACTTCCATTCAACCATATTCTGCAGATAGGCTGATGTACGCTACCTATTAGCATTTCAACGCCGGCATTTCATTAGCATTTCATTAGGTTTACCTATGTTGTTAAGATGATGTTATCGTCTTTTGAAAACGTAAGCTATTTTCTGATATCTAGCGATAAACCTCATTAATGGCAGAGACTGCAACTTCTGCCAAAGTCGCAAGAAGAAATGCAGGCGGACACATATATAGAGAAATCGACAAAAGTCGCTATATCTGTTGGTTTCTTCATGCTCTACAAAATAATTTACGTTGGAATTCTTGATTTGCATTAGCAAAGAATTTCAAATATTACTTGCAGTTTAAATATGTATAACATTTATTTATTGCTGCAGTTTAAATTACCTGCATTACGTTGTATTCTGATATTCTCGAAAATGAATAAATCATATATAACGAAATAATAGATCTGTTTATCATAACTTATCTGCAGAGTCTATTGAAGTTTACTTAATCAAAATTAAATAAGATCATTTTATTCGCATTCCAAATATTTGCAAATACTTAGAAATCATTATACAATTAGTAGACAACAATTTGTTATATATTATTTTTTTTTTTTTTTGATGTTGTAGAAATAATCTTTTCACCCATGACATTATTTAAAAATTGTTTTACAACAACAACTTGCAGTAAACCAACAGCAATCCTTGAGTTATGTAAAGTAGACAATTTAAACGAAGAACGTTCAAACTCTAATTGTAAGGATTGCAATTCCGGCAAGTAACATAAATTATATTCAAGTGCACAGCTAAGAAAGTGAGTGGAGTACAATAAAAGTGGTAACAATTCTGGCCATGTTGTCATTATGGCTGACAACTTAATCAGAGGCAATGTGATATGCAGCAAATAAGTATGTTTTCTGCTCTCTACTGCTGTTTGTATTGTTGTCCAACTCAAACTGCTTATGGAGCATTACTTGTTCGTTTATGTTGCAATTGTGTACTCGTACTTCCTTAAGACTAAGTAACTCCTTCTTTCACAAAATCAAAGGATGCAATTCAATTTATACTAAATTTCACCCATTTCCTTGACTACTACGATTTTCTTCTCAAGTATTCGCTCAAGCATTGCACTGTATTGTCAAATTGCTGGCTTCTTGTAATTTTGTTAAATGCTAAGGAAAATCCCTTAGCTTAGCAGTTTTAGTTGACACATGGATTTTACTTACATGACAACCGAGTATAATAATTTATACTGTCAAGGAACTTATATATGTTGAAGCCATTTACGTAGTCTCACTGGTCGACAAATTGGAATCTTAATGTAGCTACCAAGCGTACTTCATCACTTTTGAAAAATTACTATTTAATTTATTAATGACTTCGATTTTTTTTTTTTTTGGATTAAGCAAAGACATAAAAAAGGTTATATTTAATTAAAAGTGTTTGATAATTGTTTGATTTAAAATTGAAAAATAGCTTATTTTGAAAAAGGATAATAAATAAAACACGGGAACAAGTCACGAATATATTTTTACCATTTCAAATTAATTATTCAGTTTTTATTTAAATAACTGCTATACTTATTAAATTATTAAAATATTTTTTCATACATTTTAATATAAAATTATGTATTGTTTATTTAAACATTATTTACCTGCATGTTTTTTATTTAATTACTTCACGTACTGCTTTATGAAGTTAGTTGCATTTAATGGGCAAACAATTAACTTATTTAGATATAAAAATTCCGATAATTTTCCACTTAAATGTAATTCTACTGATCACTCATTATCGATAAGATTAATGTCATATTTTATGACTGAAATTCCTTTGACTACGAATATAATTTTTGTTTTTTACCTTCTGATTAATGACTTTGAGAATGTTAACACATTTTATGGGTTATCAATTATCAATGCCCAATTAGAAATTGAGCGCCTGTTTTATGAAAATATAAATATTTATTTTTAACTTAATGGTTACTCCTATTTGTTGAATAATAAACCAAGTTACATAGTGTACGAACCTTATTCCAACTACTTTTTTTTAAATATATACACTTACAAAAGATATGAAGATAATGTAAAATAATACTTTAAGTACAATATATAGTAATAAAAAAATGTATACACCCTGCTAAAAACAATAAGAAAAAAAACGATGAAATCGGAGCATCCTCCACAATCATAATGGTTGTATGTTCTTTGCTATTCCCAGTAAATAACAAAGACTAACTAAATGTATATTGTATTAAAATATATGAATAGAATTCTCTGACCATGGGAAAGATGAATTTTTATGAATTAAAAACAAATTATAAATTACTTAAAACAAAATACCAGAGAAATTGCTTAATGATCACAAATAAACGCTGTACATCGTTAAGAGGACACGTTCAGGAAGACGTCTTAAATCAAGCCTTCAGACCAAACTATTACAATAGTCCTTTCTCTATTAAAACTAGCTGCAACCATTGAATGGCAGTGATATATAATCCTTTAATCCAACAAAGCTGCCTAAAATGAGTTGTGAGAAGATTGCAGCCATCCGCACATACCATAAATCGCCAATAACCCAGATCCTTTTCCAGTGATTAAGAGTAGATAATAGAGGTTAATTGTTTTACTCTTCACTTAACTAAATTTCTCTAAGCAGGGCATCAAAATAAAAGGAATCTTGGGTATTGAGTAAATACCAAAGTGGTTAAAAAAAAGTAGACTATATAATCGGGGGCTTCGAAAACCATAGTTATTTAGTTGTAAAGTTTCATTAAAATATATACGAACACATTTGGGATAATTTCAGGACGAGATGTTACATTCTATTAAGCTTGCACTTGCATTTAATGCAATCATTGAGAATGCACAAAGAAACGATCTGTGTCCATTTGGAATAGTTATGGACAAATTGAATAGGCTAAGTTAGAAAATATTCTTCAGGTTTAATTTTTTATTATGTTATTTCGATCGGTGAGATAAAATTTTGTTTAGGATAGTGTTTTTGTGTTACAAGTTTTTGAGCCTGATAATGAGCTGTATGAGGACAGTATAAGGACAGTTTTTTATTCATTTTCATATTTATATTCTGATTTCTCTTTTAAAGTACTATGTTAATTGGTATAATCACTTTGCAGAATTATTTCAATTTCTATATGTTTCGTTTATTTGGACTTGTTCAAAGATCATGTTTAAAAACTCTTGAATTAAAGTACTTTTAAATACTGAATCTTTATTATTGTATATTATTACATGGTTAAAATTTTAATTATATTTCTTTTCTGACATTTGTTTATAAAACAGAGCTTAATTTAAACCATAGGCTAATGCAATTCTAGCAAGATTCGTAAGACTCATATGTTTTTTTATTGAAATAAAAACTTACTTAAACACTGTGAATTTAATTGGTAACTACGTTAACAATACAAAGTGCAGAAATGCATTAATTCCATTAATTGCAGTAATAAAATTTTTAACACATTGTTTAAAAATATGTCGTCATGAAAACATATTTGCAGTCAGATACATTTAAGATACGAAAAAGCGTAATTAAAGCACATAAAATATAACAAAGACAAGAAAAAGGCTTTTTCATACAAAATTTTCTTACTAATATTAAGGTCTTTTAAAAGGTCTCTTACAGACATACATGTTCACACAACAAGTTCTTTCAATGTTACTATACATTTTTCCTGTACAATTTATAATTATCAGCCGAAAAAAAACACACTCTTCATAATAAAATTTTAATACATCGTAATTGATATTTTAATTGAATAACGTTAGATATATGTATGTGTCTCACCTATATTCTTCAAGTAGTACTAATTGAGTTATTGTTATATAGCTTGGAATTAATAATAAATTCATGAATTGTCACGCAAAATAAATATAAATCATATAGTTCTCTGCACTGGAGCTTTATTAACAAACTATTTGGCTTTGAACTAAGGCTCTAATCGAAAAATAAATTAAAACATAAAGACGTATCTTTAAGCTACTTAGTCCTTACAACTTCAGTACGACATCTCTTCTTAAAGAGCTCAGGAAAAGAGAGCTGAGAAAAAGACAGCTGAGAAAAAGGGAGCAGAAAAAAAGAGTGATGAGAAAAAGAACCCTGATTCATTTAATCACACATTATGGCATATCATCTTAACAACATGGTTCAATCTAAAGATATGAAATGATAAAGTCTCTAACCAAGTTCTTCATGACTTTCCAGTTTTTGATGTAGACCAAGTGGATAATACTAAACCAACAGGTTTTATTTATATGTTTTTATATTATTTTTTTATATTCGTTTTTTTATTTGACATCAGGAAATCCTAAAAAAGAGACATTCGGGGTTCCAGACGGGTATTTTTTTTCAGTTAGGGTTGGTTGCTAGCACATAAGTTATCTTAATAATACCACATTGTATTTGATCGGGAATACAAAGCACTGTGCATTTGTGTTCCATTCTGATGAAACTAGTGTTTTAAAA
Source organism: Teleopsis dalmanni (assembly GCF_002237135.1). Taxonomy (NCBI): domain Eukaryota; kingdom Metazoa; phylum Arthropoda; class Insecta; order Diptera; family Diopsidae; genus Teleopsis; species Teleopsis dalmanni. The sequence goes on along the minus strand of NC_051846.1, from coordinate 70,658,917 downwards.
GCTTTTCAAAATATTTTGTACAGATGTTTTTTTACATCTATTATTATATTAACTCATATTAATAAATCAATTACATTATATCAAAGATACTAATCATAATAAGATTATTTAAAAAAATTATAGTTTTTTTGCAAATTTGTCTATATTTTATATTTTTTAAAATACTCTTTAGGTTTACATATTTACTACATCTTTCTTCTATATTGTTACTTATAAGAACCATATAGGATTCAACGTTTTAAAAACGACGATTTTGGACAAAATGACTAGAAATAAGCTAGTTAATTGAAAATATTAAAGACACCGCATTCGAAGGACCATTGGGCTAAATTTTAAATTTGTTAAAAAATAAATGTGGACTTCAAAAAGTCTATAAGTAATGATAATAGTACCTAAGAGTGGAGGTTGAGTACTTTGACAATGAGATATGGAGATATATTGCATATTGCCTGATAGGTTTAGAAAAAAATTTATATATTGATATCTTCAATTATATAAAAATTTTTTATAATTTTTATATATACAAAAAGTCTTAAAGATTAAAATATTTATGTATTTGATTTATGAAAAATGATTTCAGTATTACTTAACACATAATGTACATAATATAATAGTCCAAAAATAAGATAACATTTATATAAACAGAACTATTTTCAACGGTAGCAGTAGTTTCTCTTGTAGTACGTAATATGTACTTGTCATGTATATGATTTTTTAAACAACACTAAAAAAGTTCGAAAATATGCAATTAATAAGCAAATGCAATTATAAATTGTCACAGTTGCTATCACTTTTAATGTCATTACTGTTGCTGCTCATTATTTCTGAACTAAATTACTCACAGAATGTT
>NC_051846.1:70654896-70657967 GCF_002237135.1 Teleopsis dalmanni | reverse complement strand
ACATACGACTTTAATTTTGATTTAAAAGTCACTTATGACGTCAAAAACTATTTCTCCAATAGAAGGTATTTTTTTATAGAGAGTTTTTGAAACAGCATTGAGTCACAACAACAAAATTTTATTATTTTTAATTGATTATATATTTGGCTGATCAATCAACTATTTCGAATATTGCCTAATATCATCAGTGGTGTTTTTGGATATATTCATTATATTTGAATATTAGTAAAGAATTTTGTGAATTTTATTACGCAAAGGTACCATATAAAATAAGAATAAAAATAAGAATATTAATATGAGGACAATTAAATTCACCGTTAAATTTAATTGTTGTATACAAAATTAATTAATAGTTAAGTATGCTGACTAGATAGAGGATTACCAATTGCTGTGAGATTAAAACTACTGCTGTCAGCTTTCCCGCTGATACTACTTGGTAATTGTTAAAAACTATTGACAATATGTCGCTTAAATCTTTCACATCTCTAATGAGAGTAATACAAACATTATCTGTTTTATTATAACATCGCGGTACCTTCCAGATTGAAAAAAGTGCTATCTTTACAATAATTAGTTGGACTGGTGATGCACGCAGAATGCAAGTATTTTAAAATAGCGGATCAATCAAAGAATAACCACCTCAAACCACATATAACAGGACACATGCTGGTATAAATGCTGATTGAATATTAACTCCTTTGAAAAATTCCTGCCAATTGTTGAGAAGGGATTGAAAAATATTGCCCATCCTGCTCTATTCCTTAACTGTTTATCCGATATTTGCATTTAAATAGATTGTTCTATTTATTAACACGACATTATGGTTTTCCGATTTACAATATGGTAATCCATACGAAAATGTCTACAGTATGCTAGCGTGCTCTATTGCTACTCTGTTGCGTTACGAGTCTATTTTTGGGTATCAGGCTCATTTCTCATTTCGCAAATCAGATTTGACACCATCAATACACCGTATTCTTGGACGAATCTAATGTTAAGTGTTTAGAAGTTTGTATATTAGAAACACCTGTTGTTGGTTGTATAACTATTTTTTTTTATTTTATCTTCGATAAGTGGAAAGCATTGAAAGGCACAGTATGAGACTTGAAACCATTGAAACCACCACTTAGAATTAAATGGAGAAAATGGCAACAGTAATGAGGAAACTTCATTCCAGTTATCATGAGAGAGAGATGTGAGCGAGAGGTTTAAGAGCTAGCGGTACAGGTTTAGTGTAGTACAGGTTGAATGGATGCAGTGGAAGAGGTGAAGTTATGATGCAAGCGTGAGGGTTAGACTTGTATAGCTTACATGATTTTCGCTATTACATGGCTTGAGTAATTTTTGTTATGTTTGCAGAAGTGGCAATTTTTATATTCTTAGTTATCGAATACTTTCTGAAGACCACTTTCTCGTGAACTCTGACTCGTTGGCCATCAGTACTTGTTAGTATCCGTATTTCATAATCATATGTGACTGTTGGTTTAATAATTTTATTATATATGATTTTAGATTACTTATTCGTAATAGCAGTTTTGGCTGAAATACGTTCATCGTGCAAAATGCTGTAGTTTTTAGAATTTACATGCAGTTCATCATAAAAATGTTAGGATATTGGAACATCGTCAAGTCAGTTTTTCCCAACTTTTATAATATGTGATGTAAGGTTTAATTTATTTGATAAGAATTTTTACTATGAAAAATTGTGTTGCTTTCACTTTTTATTGATATTTATTTGTTTGTTTGAATACACTTCGTAACTTTTATTTAAATCAGTGTTTTTAGTTTTTTCTTCATGTTCCATTATGTTCTATATAAGTGTTGTCGATATTTCGAAGTTTACAAGGCTTTTTCCTTGGGGCAGAGTATAAAAAGAAGCGATGCCTTTATATGCCTTTAATTTGACTGATTTTGTGTGGTGTTTTATTTGCATGAACTCCTTATGACAGAACGGCAAATTAGGCAGTACTCCATTAATATGTTATTGGTAAACCCATTAGTTACTCCCATTTTTCTTAGCGTATTCTTTTTTCTGACATTCTTCTTGATTTTGTAGTACAATATTATGTTTAGAATTGTAGCAGCAGGTAGTATTTTACTTCTACTTGTTTAATTCCTTCCTTAACACTAAAGACTTTGGAGATTATTCTCTGTACTATCAGTTTTGTTTATTTGCATTTCAGACTATCTTTAGTCGGGCCACTTCTTCACTGATACAATACATAAATTTCTAAATGCTGCTATTTTTTTCGACCGATATTAGCATAAAGTTACCAAAAAATAAATGAAGGACAAATCCACATTTATAATCTTCAGTTATAAGAATTTTAATTATAAGAATATTATCAGAATTTTCTAGTTTTAGTTTTCAGGTGCTGTAAAAGCTGTAAATCTTTATATTCTAATTTACAAGTAAAATTTTTTTTATTTAAAGAGTGATTAAAATTATTTGTAAAACTTGCCTAAACAGGTGTCACATTTTCCACACTCAATTTACTCTAATCCGAAACACTTGTTTAGCGCTTAAACAATTGAAACTGTCTATCCAAATCTTGTCAAACAAAACATCATTATCAAACTATTACGAAATGAGCAATGTGTCTTTAATCTAATATAGTAAATAAATAAAAATGCGTAAAACAAAAATGATGTCCTATTTGGCTCAAGTACAAGCATTGTATTCAGGAATAAACTTCAGAAGCCGATTAATGCAATTCACCACCTCACCCTCTTACTTTTGTACAAAATCAAATCACCCGCAGCCTAAGCAGCTAAAGTGATGCCTTGCATTTAACACTTAAGAGCTCCCTTCATATATATTACAATGCATATGTCACTTATTTCGTCATTATTTTCACCTTATGTTGCATTACTCAGATTATCGTTCAGCTGCTGAGGAATTGCTAGTCATAGCCATTCCATCTGTGGTTGAACAGTTTAACTCTCAGCGGCATTTCAAACCGATTTACTCAGATGGACTTAGTGTTTCAGTGGAATTATGTCTTTTCCGTTTTGATTTCGACTGTCAAAATCTTTTTTTTTTTTTTGCTTAAATTTTTTTGAGTTCCAGC
>NC_051846.1:70640905-70654796 GCF_002237135.1 Teleopsis dalmanni | reverse complement strand
AATATATTTGAGTTAGTTAATGTCGATGCCATGACGATCTCATATTCTACAATATATTAAGCGGCATATCTTTTGCTTTTGAAATACACATTACAAAGATAGGTAATACTACATACATACAAACGATGTGTATTTCTTATAATGTAACAAATTCTTTATGTAAAGTGTGTATATAAAACATGGCTTTTTATGTTCTGGTCGGTATTTCTAAAGCGTTTTAATATAGTAGACTTGATTTTGGAGTGGTCACATTTATTGAAACATAATTTTTGACATTTAATTTATTTTACAAATTTAAACAGGAATTGGTCGATATCACATCAAGGGTATCAAATTAAAGGCATCTTTTTTGTTTAATAATTGCGAAATGTGGAAGTTTTCAAAACTTTCCTTAAAAATGTTTTTTTTGAATTAATACAATATGCATATTTTATTTATTTTTTTTCTATTTACATTTTGATATCTTTTAATAAGAAAACGTTTAAAAAATCATTTAATTTTTTTCATACATCTATCTATCAATTATATATTCGTGCCACATTAATTTGCCTCACACTTAGACTGTGGAAATATTTGTTTACCGTAAATTATTTCTATCTATTGAAAGCTAAGCTGAGCGATTTATAATCTTAACAGATATAATGAAGTTTTTCACACATTCAAAATTGAAATGGAAACATTTGAATGGATGATAAATAAAAGTGTCATAAATGTCTTAAATTAGCTATCAGTTAAGATTTTTTGTTGCTATTTTGTCACGAAAGCAAATCGAAATTTATTCAAAATAGTTTTGTTTTAGTCAGGACATAAGACGAACCAACGGAAAACGAATTTACTGACGGATATGTTTAGGTTTTTTTTAATTTTTTTTTACTTTAGCAATGAATACAAAATTTTGCATATGTGTTAGTCTCATTAAAGCAATAAGCTAAAAACGCTCATTGAAGTAATAAAATGACAGAACGCGTTGTGGATAGCTCGAAAGGACCACGATCCGAAATTCGTTTTCCGGCAATAAGTTGTTGATAAGACAATATGATATGTTCATCCCTTCATGGTTGTATTAGATATTATTTATAATGCATTGATTCATTTCTTTTCTATTACTACAACGTGTTCTGGTTGTTTTAACTACTGTCAAAACACGAATTTCATTTTGTGGTTGTTCTAGGTTATCCACATTAACAATTTTTAGTATGAGTGTGTTTGCTCTGAGGAACAACAAACCAGTAAAATGTTATATTTTTTTATTTATTTTTTTCTTATAATATATTTTTGTGGCAATGTGTAATGTGTCAATAATTATTATCTATCTCAATGTGTAACAAAATATGATTAGTTAAATAATATCTTCTACTTCCCGCGCTGTATACATCCCCGTTTTTATAGGGTTCACAGTATATACAATAAATTACTATTATAGCGTTAAGTTACAATACTATTGTTATAAGATTAATAAAAGGTGTGATGAAGTAACTGAAATCCTTATAATATTATCTTTCTTTGACTTTTTATGATTATGAGCTTAGTCCTTACACCAAGTTAAGACACTGTAGTACTTTATATAATTAAATTTGAATCATTTAGATATTCTTGATGAATATTACAATTAGCTGATTATAACTTCAAACGTAGTAAAATAGTATGTTGCATATTATATTATATAAGATATAAACTTATATATATGTGTATATAATGTATATTTATTAAAAATAGTTATTTATCTAAAAGCAATCGGTGTAGTCAATCCGAAGAATGATTTCCTCGATTTGGAATTATATGATTTTCATTTTTTTGGAAGAATTCATTTGCCAATAAAAGAAAAGTTGCTTGTGAACGTAGAAATGATCGAAAATGTTTGTTCCGATATCTTGAAGGACATCCCGAATGACGATTTTGAATTTTGAATTGAAATACGTGTGTATCTCTTTAGTCCTATATTTATTGAGATAGAACGTATTTTGAATAAAATACTTATTTATATTTTGCTAATATGTTTTTATAATTACCATAACAATGCATAACATTGATATAAATATAAATTGTACATTATATTCATCACAACTTCTGTTGTATGTAGTATAAATAATTACTATTTACCCGATTTGCTTCAAATTATGTCAGTAACAACTTTTCCTATAAACTGACAAGAGCCGAATACCTGCTCACATATGCTAGTTACGGGTCAAGTTATACGACTACTACTACCTAGCCATAAATAGTTTATAAATGACATGAAATAAATTTTACATATTTATGCATTTAAGGCATTTTAGCAACTTGTACAGATACATTTTTGGTACGTAATTGTAAAAACAACAGTTTCATGTTCAAATTACTTAACAAAATGTCAAAAAATTGTTAATAAACTGGGAATAAATACAAACAAACACTAAACCAAATAAAAAATAAAAACATCAGCTGCAACAGTATCGACAACAACAGCTATAACAACTGCAAATGCATACTCGTATCATATCTTTATGTGAGTGCAACAGCGGAGCAAATGTGGTTAATATTTGTCATTAATGTCCGCAACAATTTACAACAAGGAAAAATACACATTTCGCATGTTACCAACAAGCCATATATGCGATAATATGCGATAGCATTGCCATTTCGATTGTGAGCAACAGCAACTGCTTGAACTGCAAGCAACTGCAAGCAACTGTAAGCAACTGCAAGCAACTGCCAACAACTGCCAGCAACTGCAGCCGCTGCAGCAGTAATAACAATTTACAATATGAGTTGAAGCGCACTGAAGTATTTGCACAGCGATATGTTGTTTCTGTTGTTAATGCTGTTGCTGTAGTGCAACTGTATGACTTTTGGCTGCATGAACCGGTATGCGATAAATTTCTTACATTTATATCAGCAACATGAAGTCCACAACAAAGAAATCAACAAAGAACTAAATAAACAGCCAACGTAAGAACAGCAAAACTAACAGCAATGACAATAGCAACAAAAACAAAAATTACAATTGCTGATACGCATTGGTAGATCGTTTGTTTCTAATGTTGCATTCACGCAACTAACAATTGTGCAACATGTTGCTGCGTACTCCGATACAGTCTGTCCAATCGAAAGCGGCTGGCCAACGATAAGTCGTCTACAATTACACCAAATTTTCATGTTAAGCCGCCGCTTAATCGCTGTGTTGCAATGTAGTTAAACGCGCTGAAGCACGCGGACACTTGCTCCTCTAGCCATACTATTTGCCACTGCCACATGTTGCAACTGACTAGGAGTGGCTTAACTACGTCGAATTCCTTTCGGTTGTGCGAAAGTAGCTTCTCAAGCCATTCTTAACCTTTGGTAGCAAAAGTAGGCCGAGGTGTGTTAGGCTGGCTCAGTTGGTACCCACAATGTGTGTACTTGATTTTACGAAGTTATCACAGCAACATTTTACCGCATTTAAAGATATGCTATGACATGATAAACAAGTTTTAATTTATCTTTGTGCATTGGTTGCCGCAAGCGGTACTTCTTTTATACTTACTATGCAGTTCATACAGGAGTTGTGTGTATCTTGGAATCCTTTAACATTACTAGTTACAAACAAAAAAGAATAAATCCGTGAAATAATTAACCCAACTTTTGTACGGAATTTAATATTTTTAAGTAGAAATTATTAAGGGATTTGTATATTGTTGGATTTCATTTCAATGGCAGCTTAAAATACAGAGTCACTGAGGAATGTTAACAACACGGTTTTTAGGGTTCTTCAGATTTAAATTTATTGAGAGTGCAAACAAAGTATTTATCCATTATTAATTAATCTCATTTCATTATATATATTTTTTGTGTTGAATGAATATAATTACTTTTTAAAGCTGAACTTAATCTTTGGATGGAAAATAGTTAACTTTAGGATCACAGTAACTGGTTTAAGTTTAGCCAGTGAACTTACATATAAGGTTCAACTACTGTCTTCCTGTACTATATTTTTAATGACTACTAAACAGAAAATAAATGCAGAATATCTGTTTTCGAAAATTGTTATTAAAAGTTCTTCTTGTTTATATTGTTCGGTGGTATATTTAAATTTAAGTAAATATTGACATTATTTGCGACATTATTTACACCGCGTTATAGAATCTCATAATGGTTACAGGCTCCTCGTGGAGGTGTGCAGATCTGAATTATTAATTATTGCTTAGTGAATTATTGCTTAGTCTGATGAAGTGATAAACAATAATCCAGTCAAGGCTTAAAAAGAGGTTTTGAAGATATCTCGAGTTAATAAAGAGTAAAAGTGCTTAAGTGCACTGGCCCAAATAGCTTCAACATAATAAATTTAAATACATTAAATATATTATTTAACCCAAATATTTAAATATTAAATTAAAATGTATTTATATAGCTCATATTTTCTCTGCATTTTTTCTTATTTATTATTTAATTAGTACTGTGAATTATAATAATTATGATTATTGAAGTTATCAAAATTAAGCAAGGATAAAACTAAAAATCATAAGTTTTTATGTTATGATATACTAAATCAGTTGACAATTCTTCAATTCCAGTAAATATAATACATTAATTATAATTTATACTAGTTTCGACTGTATAAAAGATATTTTGAATTTATTATTTAAAAAAAAAACTTGTTGGAAATACAGAGTTAATTGAAGGGGTTGATTTTAGGGTACACAGTCAGTCCACCATTGTATCCAAAGCAATGATGGAAATATCAGAACGGCGACCCTTGAATTGTTGAGTCCCTGGAACTAATTATGGTACGGAGACAGCATAATACTTGTTACAATTTTTATCTATGTTTGTTAGATTTAATACAAGGTAAGAAAAGCTTGTTACAATTTTTACTGTACTGTTCACATAAATCTAAGTTTTTACTAAACTTACAGTTTTAAGCCTAAATTTTGAGTTTTATGTCTCAAACTGTTTTCACTGTTACATTTACCCAACAGTTTTAGATATCCATTCTTGATTCTTCTTCTTCTTCTTGAGTTAGTGCTATTACGCACTTTTACTTTATAATGGCTGGGGGGCATATCTCCACCCCACACTAGGTTTTAACTAGGCTATAAAAAAAAACATATCATTTATTTGTCTTTTAGTTGATGATGGACCTTAAATCAGCGTATCTTCCTGCGAGTCCAGAAGTGGACTTGAAGATTGTTAGGACGGGGTTAATTAGCGTATCAACTTTAGTGAATAATATCCATTGCATAGGGATATATATTTTTAAAATTGAAATTAAAAAATAACTTTAAAAAAATTAGGATTAGTTTGAAAAAAAACTAACTAATTAATATGTAATTTAAGCATATATAAGAGGTAGAATTTGTTCCCGGGACCGCACATGTTTATGCTATTTTTATTGTTGGAAGTTGTAGAAAAGTGCTATGAGAGTCCTAACTAAATACGCATTCTATATGCGTCACCTACAAAAAATATTGTCGAAACCTTATATATAAATATAATTATTTTTAGAAAGCTTCCAAGTCTGCTAAAAATAACTTTTTTACGATTAAAACTAAGATAATTACAGCTTATTTTATTGACTTTGAGAATCGGGGGCGTTTGTTGTCTTATCTATTGTAGTTTAAGAGTTTTGGCCGCTCAACTGACTCAAACAGTTTTAGTTTGACAGTTTCGGCTTCTATAATTGTGTCAATCTTGATTTGGGCAGATATATTCCAAACGATGCTTCGATAATTGAAATGGGTGTGTGAGGTTGACTATGAGGTTGACATGGTGCAGAACTTTAAGGGCGATTAAAAGTCGGAGGTAGCCAAATCAGAAAAAAACGATTTCTGCTTAATATTCGGAATTAAAGCGATTGTTGACGCGTTTATCAATCCCGTTTGAAAGGGATACTTAGCTTACGAATTTGTGCAATTGTATTACTGTTCATTAATTTTAACAATACTGCCAACCCTAAGTAATTATTTTCAATAGAGATCGAAACTGAATTTTTCATTTTGTCTGTTTACAGCGAGGAGTCATTTTGCTGTCAACAGATCAGCTATCAGTAACCTCAGTATAAAATTTCTGATCACAATATCCTTAAAATTCATAAAAATTAATTAATTGAAATTAAATATATTAACATTCTGAAATTATAAAATTTGTATGGCTTTTATTGCTTTAAATAAATAATACTGAATAATTTCCACTTTGCAATTCTGTTTGATGTTATTATTTGAGAAAAAAGTAATTCTGTGTGTGGATACTAAATATAATATAAAATCAATTGAAACTATTTTTTGATTGTATGCTTTTATTTTTTTTAAATTAATTTAAACTCAGAAACATTTTCATAGTTATGCAGTGCCAATTAAGCAAATCCCAAATAAATTGAATGAATTAAAAAATGCGCTTAACAAGCGTACGTTTTCAATTAACATGTGTTTACTTAGTCGAGAACATTTGCAAATACAAGATCGATTGCAAATCATGACGCACCAGAAGAATGCGCCAAGGCACATCTTCCAGAGCAGAGCATTATTCTGAAGATTGCAACTGAATACTGAATTTTATGCAACGATCTGTAAAGGATTACGAACTGCATGAACTTTCGACAAGTGCACGTAAATTCGCAGATCTTTTAAATATTCAAATGTCGACTGCGGAGTGAACACAGATATTTTAAACCAATTTCAGTGTTTGAATGTGATTTATGCTATTTTCGAGATTTAAATTTAAATTTAGGTTTTCACGTTTTACATGAAAATATTTGTGTTGTTTTCTTTTGTTAATGCACATCGAATTGAATTAAGGCAAAAGAATTCGAAAGACGTCAGCGTTTGCGTCAATTAATCGGGAAATTGAAGAGTTGCAGCCACACAGATTAGGTTTCTTTTTTTTCTTTCAATTTTAGTTTTGTTATTTGGTTGTACAATAAGTTCGCCAAACGAACTCAAAAACAGACTTTTATTTTACAATATAATCTCCTTTGACTTAAACTTACTTACATCAATATATCTCTAACTTGTTGATCACAGTTCTGTGGTAATTTCCCGAAAGATTTACAATAGGCCGGTTGTTTTGTGTATTATCATCTTCTGTAAACTGGGTCTTTTTTGAGTACAGCAACTAAGGCGTCAAGATAATAGTATGAGTTGAAAAGGGTTCGTACGAGGTTGGAGTTAATATTGTAATGAAATTCTTTGCGTATACCAATAAAGTGACATTAGTACATTCTTGAATAATTTTTGGACGTTTCTTACTTTCATATTTAGTTATTTTTGATCATGGTAGGAGATCAAATTATTATCTATATTGACAAAATAGTATACAAAATATTTATGCTTTTTAAATCGTTCGAAATGTTACTGACAAGACAGCGTTCGAACACTCACCTATCTTGGTGAGTGTTCGCTGCTACGTACTCGTTTAATGACTGTTAGTTAAATCACGATCTTCGTTGTAGCGGTCGATAGCATTCGTAATGCGTCCGGCGATCTTTTCATCTTCAAGATGAGATTTTCCGTGCATATTGGCTCTTCAACAGACTCACTCATCTTAATCTGGATTCGTTGAAACGTGGCCAATAGACCTTCTTACAGCTGGGACAAAACGGCTCCTCTTCGTGGCTGAAGTGGTGGAGATACTGTTAAAAGATTCAATGCCCGTTTAGAATCTGAGTGAGGTGAAAGTCCACTGCACTATGTGTCCTGTGTACCGACATATCAAGATTTGGGATCAGGTTATGTGTCCAACTTTTTTTCATTTTTTCAACCGTTGTTGCAACGAAAGCATGGTAGCGCGAAGTGCCTCATCCTTCGTCAATATCCTGTGCCACATCTCTCGTAATTCGTAGGCCACAGTATTTATATCTTTTACTGTTGCTTTGTTAACGAAAGCGAATATGGTACCACACTGCTTTTGGAAGCTCAAATTTGGAATCAAATATTGCACACTGTATCAATAAATCTCTTTCGGTCGAGATCCGCATCTTCTAAAACCACACTTTTTAATCTTTTTCAACAAACAATTTGATCGTAGTACGATGTAAGTTTAACTATTTCTATATATAAAACTGCTTGAGTTCTACTCTTGAAGAATAGATGGTGCTTCGTCAACTTATGAAACATTTTATTAAATTATATATGTGAATTGGGCTTTTTATAGTATATATCTAAATACAATATTCTTTGCACGTTACATTTCAATTATATAATTTTTTTCTCACTTTTTTTAAAAAGTATTTTATTTTATCTTCGCTAAATCATGTACAAAAAATTCTCACAAACCACCCATAAAGCACGAATCCTTTTTTCGGCTCTTAAGGGTTAAAATATAATAAAAAGAAAATTTGGGCAGACATAAAAAATCAGCGTTAGTCGTTAAAACAAAATACGAAATAAAAATTTATTATCAAATTAACAAAAGGAAATATTTCACTTGCGGTAAGAAAAATTTCCATACAAAATCGCCTTCGGTCGCTTGATTGTACCTCCTTTGGGCCATTTTAATTTAAGAGTGCCGTTAGTTAACGGATCGTTTAGCACAACGCCATAAGAATTAAGAAGATTTTTTTTTTGTTGAAATTATTTCGTTTTTTTATTCCCTGAGTAGGCTGGTCCAAACGATTGGAGTTGGGGGGTAAGCAAATTAAAAGTAAAGGATTTTTAATGTCTTTTTTATGTTCGAAATACTTTGTGATTTTTTTCTTCTTATTTTTGCTCTTTTTTATATTAATTGTATATTTTCTAAAGTAGTCTTTAGTAATTATTGCCCATTGCAAGTGTTCCAAGTGTGAGCAACAAATCAATTCGAGCAGAAAAAAGGCAATCTTTTTAAATTAACCCTTATTTTTGACATAATTAATAGGGTCCATAATGGGAATAATTGCACTTGTTTTCTGTTTTTAAATTAATTATATAAAATACCGTTAACAAGGGTTTAATTAAATGATTTGTTGTCAGTTTTTCTTCAGCAAATGTGTATTGATAGCAATGCATTAAGTCCTTCATCACAAAAATAAAATAAAAGAAAACAAAAAATCGAAGTGATAATACCACACAAAAGCAAACATAGTCGTATTTAGTCAACTTAGTTCGAATGCTATATCACAAGTCTCACACTAAAATCATTTTGCTTGTAAATTTCTAATATCTAAAATATCTGAAATCAACTTCTGCAAATATTTGCCAAAAATGTGAAAACGTTTATTTTACTCAACACCTTCTCTAATGTAAGTTTTGGGTTTGCTGCTTATTGGTGTTTAACTTATTTCTCGGAAAAATACTTTTGGCTAATGGATTCCATTGTCTGCTTATGTGGTCATTTTGAAATAAACATTTCTTAATTTGAGTTTGAAAACATTTATTAAATAAATTTCATTAGTGATGTTGTCGATTTCGATACTACTGAAGCCTGTTTATTTGCCAAATAAATAAATAAATGGATTTCGTTGATGTTGCTGTCGCTGCGCTGTTAATGTTTGCCAGAATGCCAATGGAACGCTAATAGTCATGGAGATAGATATTCAATCAAGTTATAAACATCAGTTATGTACAAATATATTTCATCTTCTATATTTGTACACATTAAAACACATCTGTAATCACAACAGCCACAAAGTGTTTAAGGGTTAAGTCAGTGATTATTACTTTTTGTCGTTAAAGTTTGTATACTCCAAGTGTGAAGAGAAACATCATCTGTCATTAGTCGTTTTCACATAATCTTTGAGTAAATATTTATAAGTTTATTTCATATTTTTTTTTTGTTTAAATAAAAATTTTTAATTCGTGTGAAAATGAAATTTTAAACAAATATACATACGACATTATCAAGGAATTTATGTTGATGATGAAGTAAGCGGTTAAATCAGCAACATAACGCATGAAGCATATAATACTCGTGTATCCACACATGTTTCCCAACTTTGAAATAAAATAAGAAACAAAGAAATAGAAGAGTTAGATTTATTATAAATAATTATAGATTGTAATTGATAATTTTATTTTAACAAATCTTCTGTCTTGCTGAACTTACTTGAATTGACTAGCTAAGATTTGAACTTGACTTGAATTGACTTTCTCTTTATTGTAGATATACAATATCTCATTTTTTTTACCTACTTCAAATAATAATACTGCAAAATACAAAAATTTGTTTTTCGAATTTAATAAATATAAGCTATCCTTTCTTCAGACAATCCTTTCTCACAGGCACGTCATATAATATATCCTTTTTACTATCTCCTTAAACGCGTTCCCTTAAATAGGTTTGAACTATTACCTTGCTATAACTACGTGAAAGCCCATAGGCTTTTGTACGCTTTCGTTTTTGTTTTCATACATATGTATTTCTGCTTTTTTTTTAAGTAACGAGCACAGATCCAAGTGGTCCATTTAAAATCAAGAAACGTCCTGATAATTCTGCAAATAACTCCGTCTACCGGTGAGTTAAAAAATTTGATTGAAAATTGGTTGAAAATCGAAAAATATTTAAAGTATGTTCTAAATTTTTGTTCCCTAAAATTTCGATCTGGATGTGTTTATACAAAAGAAACATGTTTGAAATTATATTTTTAGTACTTTGGAAAATATGGTATGTCATCCGTAGTGATAATTAAACATAATACTATGTTTAACTATATATGTGAGCAGAAAACTACAAATGGGTATTGCGAATGCGAATAAAGTTTTTTCTGTCTCCTATATCACTTATATGTTTCTTTGTTCTATATATTTATATGTCAACAAGTATTTCAAACCAGAGTTTTAGGACTGTTCTTTTACATTAATATAATAGTATAGATTTTACAAAACCATTGAATATTTCAGTACTATTTTAAATGCCTTGTTACCCTTTTATAATAATTTTATGACGTTGTTCAATCAGTATGCGAAACGCTATCTATTCTATCTAAATTGCGGCTTACGCAGCTAACAAAATCAAAACTAAAATCAGAGAATTTAAGTATGAACTATTTCACCAACTAGCTTAGCACGCCATGAATTCTAGACCTCATACCTAATAATAGCAGTCATAGCGCAGTGTTTTGCGAACCTTTCAAAGAATTATAACAGTGTATTGAGCTATATATTGATGAATCATTATCATAAATTTATGTTATTGAAGTTGACGACGATTATAATTATGTTGAAGCTGTTTTGAGCTAGTGTACTTAAGCACTTATACTCTTTTTTAGCTCGAGGTTTTCTCAAAACCCCTCTCTACACCTTGATTAGATTATTGTTTATCACTTCATCAGACTAAGCAATAATTGACCTCAGATCTGCACCCCTCCCCGAGGAGCCTGTAACCATTCTGAGATTTGATAACGCGGTGTTGGTAAGTCTGTCGGTTTTCGCAAATAATTTCAGGGCTCTATCCTTTATGTATTTTTTAATGGGATCAATCTTGATGTCACTGAGGATGTCATTCGTCCTAATGTACCATGGTACTTTGAAAAGTCTTCTCAGAGCCTGGCTTTGTGCAATTTCTAGTTGGTGAATAGTAGTGTTTGAAGCTTTGCTAAACGCTACACAACTATATAGAACGAATTATTTGGTTATATATCAGTTTTCTGTTCTTAGCATTGAGATTTTCATTAGCGGTTGGAGGTAATGAAGAATTTTGGCACAGCTAATTCTTTTTAGTTGAACATGTTTAAGCCATGTGAATCGTTTGTCCAACATGGACAAACAAATCCGTTCTTCCATTTTCGTTTCGCAAACGTATTAATTACTAATTTTTTTTATTTTATACATGAACTTTTGATTTAATACGTTATAAACATATAAAGTTATTTTAAAGTAAGCATAGATAGTGATAGTTCTGCATAGAAGCTTAAACAATATATCTAATTTTCCATTAACTACTATGAAAACTGAAGGACAGAAACTTTTTTTATTTGAATTTCTCAATAAAATTAATTTTGCAGATAATTCTTAATTAAATTCTTCATTTTTCTAATTGATAAATTTTAAATACAAAAGTCAACATTGTTCTTATCGAATAATAAAAAAGTCAAACGCATGTCGTGTATCGTATGTAGTAGACATGGGGCAGCAGATGGTCAACGCCGTACATGAAAACCAGGCAATAGGCAGTATTGTAAGATTAGCGAAAAACATCAGGGTACTCAAGCTGACGGTATTGCCATTGGTCAATTAATTAAACTAAGTAACTGAAGCGTGTGGACAAATGAGTTTTAGCAGAACGAGCGACACATAGATACCATAAACAAGATACAAGTTAAAAATAGAAAGCGAAATAGGCAATAAAGTAAACGTTATCTGGCAAATATCTTTTAATTTAAGACTGAAATGGATTTTGTCTAACAACAGTTGTGTTCGTTGTCGATTTTTAATGACGGTTATAATGTGTCGACGATACTGGTAATGATTATGATGGTGACAGCCTGTGATACAGAAATAATTAGAGAAAAAGTAAAACTAAAAGAAAAGGCTTTGTCTCAAGCAGAATCACAGAAACAGGCAAAAAACAAAAACAAAAACAAAAATAAAATAAATGAGTTTTTTTGACAATATTATTTGCTGTATTTGCTAGCAAACGGATGAGTCCCTTTTTAGTTTTTATCTTTTTTTGACAGTGTTGCTGATTTTATCGGAACAACCTAAGGGTTTTGAAAATAAGAAATAAGTGTTTTGATTTTAATTGGAACTTCGACAACAGTTTTAATGACGATTTTATGTACGAATATTTTTAATACAAAAGGAGAAAAATATATCTATAATGTGTGAGTATATCTACTTGTTACAATATTCAAACTTAGCTTTAGGCTAGAATGTGCAATCAATGAGCAAGTATCAAAGATGAATCCTGTAAGATTGCCAAACTTTGACAAATTCGAATACTGAAAAGTGTCAAAAATAAAATATAATCAAAATTTTGAACACTTAAAACTTCCGCCAATGGCGCACATTAAAATACATTGACTTGCAACACTTTTAAGCAGGATCTTCCGCTCAACGTCTCACGATGCTTGTTACGACTCTCACTCACTTTTTTAGTACTTTTTTTTAGTCGTATCCGGCATGTGACACTTTCAATCGTTATTTGTAATTAATTTCACCTTTCTCAACATAGACCCACACACAAAAATAAATACACTTCCCACATTTCCGAAGAGCAACAATAACAGAACACCCCGAAACGAATTGGACGCGTGTATCAATTTTCATTGATGCGTGTGATATGCAGCAACTCACCGCATACCACCCCGTATTGCACCCTGCTGTTTGTTAATTCGACTGATGCGGTTATAAATTAAGCGCAGCACATCACTTGCAGTATATGTGTGTGAAGTTGTACATTGTTGTGGGCGTGTTGGGTGTGGCAGTGCAACAAACAAACACTAACAAACTAAAAACAAATATAAGCAATGTTCATATCAATGCAATAACATGTCCACTTTTACACTCATTCCTCACCACCATCCCCACCACCACCACCATCACCGTTCTTGAACTGACTCATAATAACACTCTTGATGCTGCTACTGATACTATTTGGTGAGTAACTGAAACTGATGATGCTACTGATGATTATGTACGCAATATGTCCTTTCGGGGCACGTGCTTCCGTATAACAAAAATGTTGTTACGCGCTAAACAAATAAAACGTGTGCACCCACGCTACATACTTCTTCCCGCCAAAGTAGTGAGATACTTGTTTTACTGTTTCAAGTAACAAATACTGCTCATAACTGTTTTTGCTGATTTCAGGTCTTTAGATCTTTGCATTTTGGAAATTTGTTACAGGAACGGAAACATAAAATTCGTTTTCGCTACTTAAAATCATTTAATGTACTTCTTGTTTTGTCTTCAATTGCGAGTTAAAGTTAGATTCCAATATCTAACTTGTCTAGGAGTTGATGTCTTTTCGTTTCTTTTCGTCATAGATGTAATCCACTACAGCGTTACTAATCGTAAAGTGTGTC
>NC_051846.1:70632061-70640805 GCF_002237135.1 Teleopsis dalmanni | reverse complement strand
GCAGTAGCAATGGGAATATCTGTTGCTGTACAATACCCTCGCCACATTGTTGTTGTAGTGTTCTTGAGATTTTACACATATCAGAGTGATTTTTACCTAGGCAACGCGGACGCTGTGGCATATGGTGCGCTTACCGCCCTAGTAAGTTTTTTATGCTGATTGCGCTCTCTACGCGCTTCGCGTAGCCAATTTAAATCAATCCACAAATTTCTGCTGTTAATGTGTAAGAGCGTAATACCGTCACAGCATGAGTAGCTGTGATTTGACACCTCGACTGACAGTTTTAAATTGCTGAAAATTATTAGGCCAACTTCAGTTTGAATGTGAATTTCATGTGTTTTCTCCTCTATAGTTTTTAATATTTTTTTTTAATTTTTTAATATCTTCACTTGGCGTTCCTTTTTGTGCCCAAGATGCACATTTCAATTTCAAATTGATTTCTAAATAGCGCACATAATTAACAATGTTTTGGTTTGTTCGCAGCTGAAATGGCATTCAAAACACTCAAATTTTATTATCTCCAAATTGTTTTAGGTAATTTGAACTGATTGTATATATTCCACAAACTATTGTTTTTATATTGTATTTATATGTTTCTTTCCTTATATAAAAATTAGTATATAAATTTCTTTTAATTTGTGTTTTTTATGGGTTTTAAACTGGCTGATGTATGGCAGCAAATGGTTACTAATAAAAAATTATGAGCTCCATTAAAACAGTTTTATGTATCTAAACTAATCACAAGTTATACTTGTCTTCGTAGAAATAAAATTGGAAAAATTAGTAATTTAAATAATTTATATCAAAATTAAACTTGATAGAATTTTAGTATTAAAACGAATTAAAATTTTATTAATGACTTAAGCATTAAATAATAATTAAATGTTTATATTCAAAATTTTTTGTGCATATATATGGACATTTCAATGTTTCAAATGGTTTTAAATAGTTAATAAAACCAATTTTATTTTATTTCTCTATATGAAGTGTGCGAAGTGTTTTGCGCCGAAGTAAGAGGCAGGTGCTTCATGACGAATATTTATATATATTTTTTTTGAGTTCATGAACGATATTTTAAATCATTTCAAATAACTACTTTCAAGCCCATATACGTAAAAATACAAAAAAGTAAATAACTCACGATGATAAAATTATATATTGCATATTAAATACTAAAAATACACTGTTTCAAATTAAAAATGAACTATTATTCATAATTTTCTTAATAAATAATAACTTGGCGCATTCATAGAAAAAAAAATCTGATTTCATTTCTAGGTCAACGCAAAGTGGGCGTCTAGGTACACTTAAACACTCTTTACTCAAATATATAAGACTAATAATAGGTAAAGTAGTGAATGACTGATTTCATAAGTGGTATCACCAGCATAATTGTTGAAAACCCTTCCAGACAAGTTAAAGCTCATGGTAAACTGGCAAACAAATTTTTTGCAATATAGTCTTTTTTTACACAAAAAAGACTAGTTACAGATATATGGATCTTAGTTTTAAAAAGACAATAACAAGTTTATTAAATGTATCATATACAATATTAGGTCAGGTTATACCGGCGATCCCTGGTGGATCTACTTAGGCCTCACTTATCCACTTATTGGCCCATTGTGTTACCGTAAATGTACTATATTACAATATACAATTTTCAAATCTATTCAGTGAATGAATATAAATACATTATGAAACTAATTACCCCAGTATGAGTTGCCGCTGTAAAACTCCTTTTTTGGAAAATTTTTCAAAATAGTTTAGTTATACTGAGCAAAAAATTACTGAAATGCTTATTTGACAGTATATCTATCAGCTAATGGTAATATGAACACTAGAACTATTATCATTAATATGGTATGTTACCTCCAGTTACTATTAAATATTTGTAATTCACGTTTTCAAGGTTTGTGATGAAAAAATTTTGCAGAATATAATAAAGTATAATTTGGTTTTAGCCCTAAATTGGTAAAATCAAACTAACACTATTTTCGGAGTACGATCATTGGACAAAGGATTTCGAAAAAGTAACCTATTCTGAACAATTCTTTTTACTAACCTTATATCTATCCAATTTAGTTTTTGAAATGTGAAGCTGGAAATTTTTTCATAGATGTCAATATAATGTTCTTGTTACCAATTGCTTGTGCAATCCATGTAAAAATTGCATATATATTACTAGTTGCTATTAGATGGTACAAATAGTTTTTCTTAATGTATGCAATGTAATTAGTTGCACAATTGTTAAACCCGAGTAATATCCTAATTTGGCACATAGCTTAGTAAAAAAAGTTGCACAAAATACCTAAAAATCGTGATTATGTCAAAAATATTTGCTGAAGATTGGGTCAATGAATACTGACTAATGTAATAATATATATAAAAACTATAAGAAATTATTGGTTCACTGGTGATTAATATGCATGAATAAATAAAGTAATATGTCTTAGTATCTTTAGACTCCCAATCCGGAGCTATAGATTTGTTGAAGAAGAATAAGATAAACATCTCTAAAATATTATTTGCGCACATTGAGCATTAGAGGTCAGCTTTATTATTTGTTATTATGCTTAACCTACCTATTCGCAACTATTCTAGATGGTGAATTCAACCAGTGGCACCTAAATATCTATTATGGTAATAGTACTATAATAGATATTTAGGTGCCCTATATAGATGGGCTTATGTAAATCAAGAGCTAAAAATAGGGCGCTCAAATTTTCAACTCAATTCAAAATGTTATCGGTCAGAAAATTAGTCAAGTGCTGAAGATTGTCTATTAGTTCTCGATTAGCTATGAAACACTCTCTAACTAAAATTGCGAGGATGGTGGAATCAAAAATGTAACTGATACAAGTGAACCGAGCATCGTCTAGTTTACTAACTATATTATACACATGCATACTATTGTTAAACATTATATATAATACTTTTCTCAGTGCTTCTTTAAATTGCACAATATCTGTTTGAGTGAAACAATAGTACAGTAATATTGGTGACAACATAAGTAAAACTAAAATAATTCAAAAAAAATTAGATTATCTTGTTTATCCAAATAAGTTTTTCTTGTACCTGAAGTAAGTAAGAAAGGCTTAAGTTTTTCTATTTCAGGCCCTATGTTCCAATAGAAGTTAAAGGTAAGAAAAAGAATTTTTTCTTAGGCCTCAAAGTAATTAATATACTGAGTTGTGAATATATTGCATTTTGAGACCGCTTTAAAACTTCAAAAAACTAATCACCGTCATAACCTTTCCAATCAAATTAATAATTATAAACAATTTTTTTTTTTTTTGGTAAACATTGTAATTCAAATAACCAATATAAAACTTCTAATAAAAAACAAACTCTAATTAGAATTCATAACAATGAAATATGAGAAAAAATTAATTGCATTTCTCTATGTTAGGTTTAAAGTTGTTAACAAATAAACAAGACATGCAGTGGCAATATGACGTTTTCAGCTAATAAAAATGACAATTTAAAAAACATAAAAAATATTTTATAGTTATGAATTTAACAATTTAACCAAAAACAAAAGCGGTGGCGCCAGTACAAAAGTCATAAATTGCGCCAGCACCGAACAAAACACATTTACGAGGGCTAAAACACGCATGCGTGGCCGAGTTCTGAAAACTTTTATGACGGCCTGTTGCATGTATTGTCCAAGTCCAAGAAACAGTGGTTAACCGAAAATGTTCCTACCAAATACGGTGCGTGCGGCTAAGATACGTTTTTCTTACCACGCGCAACTATTTAAAAATTCATAAATTTATGAAATAAACCAAAAACAAATATGCATTTTGTTAAATGCCTAAACGAACATAAAAATAAGGAAAAAATTTAATATAAAAATCGCAACTGTCATATTTTATGATGACTTAATATTTATGAAGCCAAAATAATGACTGACTGAACATTGTCGTGTATGGGAGTATAAAACCGGCAGTTAACAAGGAATTTCGGTCTTTGCTGCTTATAGATTTCATATTTTGCCAAATATGCACTCGAACATGTTGTACTGTGTAAATATTTCAAATTTTTTTGCTCGGAGACTGCTTTGGAACGGTTACGGTTGGTGAGACTGTGACTGTAAATGCTGCTGCTACTGCTACTGCTGCTGCTGATGATGATGATGATGATGATGTACTGGACATGTTTAACAGGACTAGTAAGCGCTTGTTTTGCGCTTGAATGCCAGGACACACACGCCGTACGTGTTCTGAATTTTAAACAATGAATTAGCAAAATCCTCACTAATTGATCGCATCTTCTGAGACTTCTTGACGTCTGCGTTGAAAAATATGAGAAGTTGTCCAAATATGAAAGGAGACATATACTTAAGTAGGCCGCAGTCTGGAAACGCAATGTCTATGTGCTGAAATCGTTGTCAGTGCGTACAATATTAAAAGTTGACTTACTGTTGAGGGCAGATATTGTGTAGTTATACCAGAAAAAAAATTAAAATTGCCAATCATAAAATTATTGTTTCGCATTTGTACTCGTACTTGGTGCAGCATTGCTTCTGAATAAAAAATTGTTGAATTCATGTACTTTAGGGTTTTTCCGTTCATTTTACAGTGGTTTATTATCACCTCTTGAGCAATCAAAAATTTTAAAGTTAATTGTTTGATTAATAGCATATTTTAATAGAACAGCAGATAATCAACTTTGTGTAAATGCTTTTTTTAAGCTTTCCGTGATTTGCACGATCTGGACTCTTCATAATTTATCTATTATAAGTATTATAACTGCCAAGTCATAGTGATTGACAATAGTTGATCACAGCTCTCGACAATAGACGATTGGTTCGATCGTCACATATTCATATAACAATATCCTCTTTTATCGCTTCTAGTACTATGATTTATAGAGTATCCAAAATCTATTGATGTAATATCTGGACAATATTATTTAGTCTTCTATATTTCAAAAATCTCAGAGATGTAAACCTGGATATAATGCAGCTTTATATTTTCTGCAATTGTCATTAATAGCTTATGTACTATTTATAGTAAAAGAATTTCCATGTAGTAGGACATGAAATACATGGACATTACATGGATCATGTATATTATTGAAGTTACATATAATGCCATTTGTTTGAGAGCATAATGTTACTGTTATGGCATCTCGTTCTATGGTTTGGAAACATTCAAACTTTTTTGATGTAATATCTTGACTGCATTGTTATGGTGTATTCTGTATATGTGAAAGATGTACATTCAGATAAAATATAGCAAACTGTTTTTTTTAACTGCTGCACATTCTGCAATTGTCGTCTGCAGTTTCAGTACCTTTCATGACATGTTTATCATAGAGTTTTTATAGTCACTCGTTGAAAACTTATTTTAAGCACGAGCACCATTTAGGTGTCTTAAAAATCGCTCAAAAATTGATTTTTTAAAATTATAATCAGGATTTTCATTAAATAGACTTTTACTACCTAGAGGTGTGTAGTTATGATCTGATTTATTTAACACATTTATTATTTAAAATTTCTTTAATATCTGAGTAAAAATCTCTTATTTTTATTATTATGTTTGATTACCATGAGAAATATATATGAATACAACTAAGTCCACTTTCTTTGCGAGGTGTGACCATAATTTTGAATCAGGATATTTGATAATGTACTATATTTTATATGACGTGAGTATAGTCTCTATTCTACAATACTTTTCAGATCTTTCAAATACGTAGGTGTGCATTTTATTGACTCAAATTCGAACGTTAGAACCCAAAAAGCATATATTTCTACTGGACTTAGAATTTCCTGCATTCTAGGTTTGTGTCGCATTATTTTAGATTCTCTGTCTTTGTTTGATCGGACATTGGAAATTCAACGGTTAAGCTGATAACGTAATTTATATAATATTAAAATATTGTGATTCGCATCGAATAGACTCGTTTTCACATGGAGATATCTTAAAAAAATCAATATGCAGTGTAAAATTGAAGTAGTAGTTGTTTTGTTCTAAGTATGGTTAGTACGCTATTGTTTGTTCTAAGAGTTAAGGTAAGATCCCATACTTTAAAGTAAGGATTCTTATAATTTACTCTATCAAGGCGTACTTAATGTTTTGCGGAAGAAAATGTATGACACTTTATTCGGCATTATTGTTAAAATTACGACTTTGATAATTTAATGGTTTGTTTCAGTGAATTCTTACTGCAAAATATTTTAAAAAAATCCAACGTATTAGATTTATAAAATATTATAATGAATTTAATTATCAATCTCTATTGTAAATCACAAAACTGTTCCAATAACAGCTTTGAAAGCAATTATTATATATGCTCTCTTCATTGAACAATAAAATATAATAATGATAATATGTATTCAATACATTCCACTGTAAAAACAGCATAACTTTCGGTTAGGAATTATGAATTTAATAAAGTCTTAAAAAAGTTGCATTAATTGAATTTAAAATAATCATAATTTTGCTGCTTAGTTAAGTTGTCGTTATTAAAAAATTGTTTGGATGATTTTGAATTATACATTTTTGTTTACAAAGAGTCACATAAAAAGGCTGAAAACGGTTAGTGTGGGGAGGAGACGTGAACATAATCAGACAGGAACAGATAAAAATCATATCACAAGTACAGTGCAAAAAATGTTGTAGCAGAGCAAATAAATTTGAAAATACATTTATTTTCGATCGTGTAAGAATTTTAATAGACTTCATAATGAACTTGATTCTGTTATTTTGAGTTAGTGCGACTACAACTGAACGAAATGTGTTTACAGCATACCAAATTATATGTTTACTTCATGTTAAACTTGTATTACTCGTTCATTTTTATCTTTAAAATTAAGGAACAATGTAATAATAAAAGAAAATGAGTATACAGCTTAATATTTGTAGAGTAAAAACTAGGACATTGTTTGAAGAAGTTGGTAGAAATTGATTATAAATACTGAAAATGTGTATATTGCTATTGTAAATAACATACCTCACATGGCTAAACATTTTCTGATAATCAAACAACCTCACAATACAAACTTCATTCTTAAATTACTTCCTTATTCTGAATCTTCTGTAGTATTACTTGATATTCGGTGATGTGATAGTTTCTAAATCGTCTCCAACAGAATTGTCGTATTATAAATTTTTGTTTCAAGCAATGAAAAATATAAAAAATAACTTTTTTTATCTGGTGTTTCATATGACAGTACAAGTTCTTGGAATCAAATATTCCCACAATGTAACCTTCATTATTGAAGTACTTTTCCCGTCTGCACTTTTTGCTGTTTTATATTCGGTGTTGATATGTTATATCTTCCAGCACTTTCAACAAAAATATTATAGTGTCAAAAGTTGATAATCATTTTAATATAACTAACATTTTTTTTTTTTTTAATTGTTTGAAATATCATGTCTCACAAAGCCTGTACAAGTTCTTGGAATCCAATATTCCCACAATAAAAACTTTATTCTCCATTCTGTTACTTATGAAATTTTAGTTAACAAACGGTATTGTGATATCTTCCAAAATTTCATACAAGCACATGTTTTTATCCAATTATTTAATATAACAATATGCTTTTTTATGTAAACTAAGTCGAGCTTATGAAACCAAACCAATTAAAAAAAAAACAAATAGAAAGACTAAATTGTTGGGGTCTAACAATCTGAACATGATCTTTATAATTCCATAACATTTTAATACTTTGCACATATTTTAGTAGAAAAAACAACGCAGTGGACGATTTAGAATTCGCTGAGTTGTTAAATATCAATTTTGCCTGTTCTGTAGTTTTTTTTTTAATTATTTTTAAATTTATTTAATATAATTTAATTTATTTAAACTGAGACATATTATATTGCTAGCACATTACATATACTGATTACTGAAAACATGTACCTGTGTTGTTCATAGAATTCCGGTAAATTTTCTTGGAATTAAATTTTCCCAAGCGATTTTTATTTCGTTTGTTTTGCAGGTGACAGTTGAGATTTAAGTGACAACAAAATCGTCAAATTGACAGTTGAGCATGGCTTGTACTGTCTTGTCTTGTGTTATTTTAGACTTTTTATTAGGCTCTTGTACGTGTTGGTTGCATACGAATCGACTTCTTAAGTAATAATTTGTACATTTTATATCCTATATTATGCGCATTGCATACAGGGTAATATTATCTGTAATTATATGTTCATTGCTGTATGCATTCTAAAAGACATAACAACTTACGTGTAATACAATATTGACCGGTGTCGAAAGGTAAAGGTGTGTGTAAGTTTGAAATTCTTTTAATTGTGTAATATTTTAAAGTAATTTATATATCTTTGAATTAAAATAATTGCATTTAAGGGCTATAATGTTTAATACATTATTGTGATATTTTGAAACTTTTTAAGTGACACTTCAATTCAAAACTCCAACAACAAATTTTATAAACATAAACAACAAAAAACATAACATCTGACTAAAAAATAACTAAAAGATATTTATACAAAACTATCAGAAAAAATATGTGAAAGAAATTCATTGCTATGGCAAAATAAGCATATATAATATGATGCTGGGTCGAGAGCAATAATAAACAAATTTGCCTAAATTTGGTAAAGAAAGCCATCCTTATAAAACAATTTTATAAGGATATCTTTCTTTTGAAAAATAATTAAAACAATACTTAAATATTGGTACCACATAAATGTATTTGTTTATAACACATCGTATTAATACCCAAAGCAAATTAAATAAATAAAAACAGTAAAAATAACATATTTTTCATA
>NC_051846.1:70613167-70631961 GCF_002237135.1 Teleopsis dalmanni | reverse complement strand
ATTCTGTCAATTATCGCAATTTGCTATGTATATGCTATATAAAACCTTTGTTCGATAATTACTTATAATTGAAGTAGAGAAAACAATTCGATAAAAACTGAAGTTAAACTGAAAATTATTCTTTAAACGAACATTTCTAGACCGTTTAAATGACTTTAATAAAATATTTTTAAAACGCAAGCAAGGTATAAATGTATATATTTCAATCGTAGTAACAATGTTTCAATGAAATATTTGAACTTGAAGTGAATAACAAGTAAATTTTTATAATTTTTTTATAGTCAATCGGTTAATTTCAAATTATAACATACCTTCAAAAATACATTTTGATATTTTTAAATATAGTTTATATATTTTCAAATCATTCTAAAATTTTTTTACGTGTTAATCTTAAAAAATATATTTCAAATCAAAGTCACCAAAACCGCCAGGACTACAAATCGTGTAGCTTCAACAAAAGTTTTATGATTCTGCAGAATATCCGCAAAAGGTATTTATCTAAGACATATTTTATAACCGCTTTCGAAAACAATTAAAAAGCAAGAATCTCAAAATTTGAACTTTATGCGAATGATTTTAATAAATTTCCATAACGGTACCACAAGAGACGACTGGGAAGCAGAGTTGCTTACAATGTAAATATTAAAAACAGCGACTCAGTAGTCTGTGCGTATTCCATGTACCTACGGATAAGTACATTACAGCATCGTAAGCAGAAGTATTTATCGTCATAAAAGTCTTTCACTCGTCGCGAAGATTTCTTTCTGAAGCCCTCGTCTGTATTCTTATCGTACTGTTATAGAAAATATTTTATCGTTCAGAGTCCACAGTTACTCGAGAATGTAGACGAATTATTAACTCTAGTTTAGGTTTCTGATTATAAGAATATAGAGAATAATAAACAAGTTCGCGAGATTTTATGTTTCTTCGATAGGATTGCCACACATACTAGTATTTATGTATTTATCTGAAATATATTATTGTTATACATTTTTCAATATGACAACTGAAATACTATTGAATACAATTTTTTATATTTGGTGCTTTTGCTTGGTGTTGTAGAAATTTTAGAAAAAATGTCGCAAGAGTTACTACCGATAACTGCTGATGAAATCCGTTTCGATGTAAGTGAGGAGTCCGAAATTGAAGAAGTAGTTCCTCGGAAGAGAAATCGATCTGCTAATAACGAAAATGAAAAACAAATGTACGAACTTCGGAATGATAATCTATTAACCGATGGGTTAATTTTGTGTGATAATGATGTATATCACGTTCACAGAGCAGTTCTAAGTGCTAATAGTGATTATTTTCGGTAATATCCAATAAGTTTATATTTATATCAATCCCAAGCCTAATTAGGGATTTTTTAGTGCACAATTTTGTGGTTTGAATGCAAAACTTTCTCGTTCTGAACGTAATCGCTATGTGCATATTCGAGGTATGAAAGCTCCTGTTCTTGAAGAGGTGATTCGATTCTCATATTTGCGGAAATGTAATATCAACTTGCAAAATATATATGATCTCTTAATTGCTGCCGATTATGTAGGAATGCCAGGCATGATAACAATGTGCAAGCAGTTTTTATATTCAATAATGTCTATGTCCAATTGTGTTTCTGTTATGCGCTTCGGAGAGTAAGTTGAGATTTTTTTAACTTGCAATTTAGATACTTAAAGTAGTTCAATAATTTAAGGCAACGTTTAATGCTTGACGTACGAGCCAAGGGACGAGATTATGTTCTACGAAATTTTATAAAAATTGCTGAAGTGAACTTGGATATTATGCGTCTAAACGTCGATGAGTTCTGCAGTTTAATATATGACGACAACCTTAATGCGCGTGAAGAAGACTCTGTGTGGAAAGCTTGCCTTAATTGGATTAATTTTAATGTGACTGATCGTAAAAGATTTGTGGGTAGGTTATTGCATGGTATTCGCCTAGGGTTAGTAAGTTCAAAGGTACGTATTTTTACAATTTTCATTTGTTTTTTACTATTTAAATAATTTATATTATTTTAAAAGTACTTTATGGATAACATAAAGGATCATCCATATACAGTAGATAACGAAGAGGCCAAGCCGATTTTATTAGAAACTTGCAAGTTTATGTAATATATAATGCATATCTAAAATAAAATATGATTAAAAAATTTTCGCATTTTAAGCTCAAATTTGCATATTCCTTACCGTTTGCCAGTTAACAAGAGAGCCAAAACACCACACTTTGCTTTACCACGTCTACCACACGAAATCATGTTTGCCATCGGTGGTTGGAGCGGTGGTACTTCAAAAAGTGTTGTGGAAACTTATGATACTAGAGCAGATCGCTGGGTAAAAGTTAATGTTGATGATCCTGCTGGTCCTCGAGGTTATCATGGTACTGCTGTAATTGGTTTTAGAATTTACTGTATAGGTGGCTACGATGGTAACGAATATTTTAATACATGTCGTGTTTTCGATGCAGTCAAAAAGTCATGGCGAGAGGTAGGTGGAAACAAATTTAATGATATCTTTTATTTGTATCACATTGTTTAATATAAAAGATTGCACCTATGCATACTCGACGCTGTTATGCATCTGTATCTCTTTTGAACAATTATATATACGCCGTTGGTGGTTTCGACGGCAGTATTCGTTTGAACTGCGTAGAACGGTATAACCCACGTACCAATCAATGGACTTGGATAAGATCAGTTAATATACAACGTTCTGATGGAAGTGCCTGTACTCTTGATAACAAAGTTTACGTACTCGGTAAGTTTAGTAAAAAATTTTGATTTTCACATTATGCATAAAATATAAACATTTATTACATACTTTAAAAATATATTATATATTTCTTATAATTTATTAATTTGTAGGTGGTTTTAATGGTACCGAGTGCTTAGACTCTTGTGAGTGCTATGACCCGGCATTGAACGTTTGGACAGAGGTTGCTCGTATGAATCATCGACGTTCTGGTGTGGCATGCGTTGCATATAATGGTTATATTTATGCCGTTGGTGGTTTCAACGGCACAGCACGCCTCTCCACCGGTGAGCGTTATGATCCCAAATCTAATCAGTGGACTTTTATTAAGGAAATGACACATTCGCGTAGTAATTTCGCACTTGAAGTACTGGACGAAATGATTTTTGCTATTGGAGGTTTTAATGGTGTGTCTACTATATCTAGTACAGAATGTTATTGCCCAGAAAATGATGAATGGTTAGTTAAAAACAATAATTAATTATTTAAATTTGTTTTATAAATTTTATTTTGAATAGGATGGAGACAACCTTCATGAATATTATTCGTTCTGCATTATCGGCAAATACAATAGACGGGTTGCCAAATAAATTGGATTATATTCATAAGGATCGTAGTAATTTAATGGAGGAACGTCGTCAACGTATTTTGGTAACTGCAGGTCGTACACCTCGCACTTAAAGAAATATTCAAGAGCATCATTTTAAAAAAATATTTAAAAAAATTTTCAAAATTCCAGTAAAAAATTCAAAATATGAAAATTAAATTTTTCGTGGATTTTCCTGATGTTTACAAAATCAATATTTTACAGGCTGATTGATGGAAACGATTTCTTTCAATAATACAATTTATGTGATATATTTCGATAGTCATTCCCTCTACAAAAGCCTCGTATTTAACACGTTTTAATGATTTGAAAATAAGAGGATCAAATATATTTATATATGCGATATATAAAGAATAAGTATATATATTTTTAAGATTTAAACGCAAAAAAAAACACATTAAAAAAATTTTAAAAAGGAATGTTGGAAATATAAATAAAAGAAAATTAAAAACACATACTTATAGTTTTAATATATTTTCAAGATTAGAAGACCTGAAAACCATTTGTTTTATATGTTTTATTACAACACAATTTCTTGAATAATTCATTTTTGTTTACTTATCATGGATCTTTCTACCTGCTCCATAAATTTGGTTCAATGATTTCTTAATTTGTTCAAATATTCAAATATGATCTGGTCTTTTCTGCTTAATATATTTGATCTAACGATTTTTCAACTTCTTCAAACCGTTCAAATAATATAATTTCTTGGTTTTTCAAAAAAATCATCTATATTTTTGATTATTTGCGTTTTGGTAGTAAGTCTCCTCTTTCCCCAAAAAGTTCTTACCTTTTGAAATAGAGAATGGGAAATTCCGTTCGAAATTGACTGTTTTACGTCAATTCAACTATTTGTTTATCGGCAGTCTTCAGTGAGATACGGAAAACAAAAAAACGTCGTTAGATCATTCTCCATCTTCAACAAGACAATGCGAGTGCTCACACATCTCTTCTTACAACCGACTATTTAAGCACTCATAAAATCGAATTGATGGGTTATCCGTTGTACAGTGTTGATTTAGCACCCAATGACTTCTTGTTTCCGAATGTCAAGAATAAATTGCGTAGACAACGCTCATGATTTTTCTTGGCGGAAAAAGCCGTTGTTGCATCTAAAAACCATGTTTTGGAGTTTGGAGTCGAAAAAATGCATTGACAAATTATTAATCATAAAGAAGAATACTTCGAGAAACAAAGCAATTTTGAAGAAGTTAGTAATTTTTCATTATTAGGCTCAAAATATAAATAGTAACCCTCGTATTGTGGTACAGTAGTGTCAATTCAGGGTATACAATAAAATATGATGTGTAATTCTAATACTATGGTCTATAATGTATTTACAAAATTTAATTGACAGATTACAGATTAACATATTACTCTGATTTACAACATTTATACTTATTTTTATGAAGAGCTAGAAAATAAATGTCAGTTTAGTTAATATTGACCCATTAAAATTTTGTCACTTTAAACTTTTCTTGTTACTGGATTGTAGAATTAGTAACATATGTATATTTAAATAAGCAAGAAATAATAAATTTAAAAAGGATCAACCTAAATAACGCTGACCTATTAGACAATAGTCACTTCAAAATTATATTTGTTACTGAAATATGAAGTATATATGTATTTATTTAATCATAGTTTACAGTACTGTTAGTAGAACACGTGCTCTTTTATAGTCCTTCAAAAGAGATTTAACATTATTTTGGAAGCTTAATACAAAGACATTATTATACATTACTTTTATTTTAATAAAGAATATAACACATTTTAAAAATTCGAACTACAATAATATTGTAGATTTGTACTAAAAACATCAGTATTTCATTTAGCACAAAATTTTCGAACACTACATTGTGTTAGAGCGTTTGATGCTAAACGTATTTGTATAAAATAAAACATACGGCTACCTAAAGACATAAAATAAAATTTAGATATCATTCTAAACATGAATAAGTTAATGATTATTTTATTAAATAAAATACCAGGGTTCGTATTTGTTCACTCATGAGCAGCTCAGGCTTATGAGCAAGAGCCAATTCTTTTTTGAGCCCAAAATTGGCTCATGAGCGTGAGCCCATAATTGGCTCATATTGAAGAGCTGCTCACCAGCGTGAGCCTTCAAGTTGCTCACATTGAACTGCTGCTCATGAGATCTCACGAGCCGAGAGCTCACGAGCTCAAGTGTTTAATAAAAAGCGATTTATTAGTTTATTTGCTTTATTTATTTTTATAAACATTATATGTGAAAATATATAATTTGAAATTAACTTAGCTTATTATTATTTATATTAAAACAATATAATGAAACAATAATTTGAATTTGAAAAACAAATTTATAAAATATTATTATTTTCCACAAATAAACAATACAAATGTATTTATTGTTTATTTTAAGAACTTTGATTATTTCAATATTATAGTTAGTTAAAGGTTATTAATATTTTAAATCTAAAGTGTGAACTCTTTTGTTGGGCTCGCTCGTGAGCATGAGCCATCGTATGAAAAGAGTTTTTTGCCGGCTCATGAGCCGTGATTAGAATGAGCCGCTCATGGGTACGCAAATACGAACTCTGTAAAATACAAATGAAATGCTTTTTGTTGAGTAGTACAAGTAAAAGTCAACGAGCATGTGGAGTTGAGAGCTTCCAAAGTCAAGCGGGATTTTTTTCAGACAAACAAGTTGATGTCCCCTTTCGCAGCAAACAGGCGATCGCATAATATCGAATGATTCTGCTGTTAATGAAACCTACCACAGTGGTCGGATTTGAGAGGATGCGGGTGTTAACCAGGTCGAAGAACCGAGCAGTCCAGTACCTTATTCTTAGTTAACTTTAAAATTAATTTTAATGTTAACTCACAAATAAATAAATAATAAAACAAAAATATAGTGACGCATGGAACAAATGATCTGTCCAAATAATTCGAATATGTTCAGGTAGCTAGAGTATTTACAAATATTTAAAATATTAGATCTAAATGTTTGAATTAGTGTATAAAAAATTTATTTGTGTAACGTAATTCTCGAACTCTTTGAAGCACAAGCAAAACACCAATACTTTACATTTAACTAGAAAAAATATTTTGATACTAACAATTGAATTAAAAACTCGATTTTGTAAATTTGTATTTCAGTTACTTAAAATTTCTTAAACATTAAATTTATTGTACATTATTATACATTAACTAGGGATAAAAGGAATTTGCTATTAAAATACTGCACCTGTCTGCTTATAGAAATCGATTCATAATACTATTTATTTATTTCATCCGAAATATGCAGTATTTCAGCACCACTACGCGGAAACGTGGCGAAGACAACATCATTAAAATCATTGTGCTGATGCATCTCTAAAATGTGGGATGGCAACTGCAGATAGTATTTATTCTTTAATTCACGCATATATTTCTCGCATGCCTCCACAGAATCACATAACGCAACAATACAACCACCCCAACTGTGAAAAAGCCACATAAAGCAAATTGCTAAAGTAAATTGCAAAGTTGAAAAGTTGAAAATGCTTACCCTGCGCCAGTAAGTCGTGCACCAACATTCGCTGCATCGGATATGGCCACCAATTGATCTAAATCGGGATGTGAGCATTCATACAAGTCTTGTAAACTATGATGCGACTTACGCATCAATTCTGATAAGATTGCTAGTTTCTTTAGGTGCTGCATGCACGCACCATCATTTGTGACACAAACGTTAGTCAAGTTGCCATTGTTAAGATGCTGTGTACCATTAGCCTCATTTGTCTGCTCGCAAATAGCGCGGAACCTGGCAACTCGCAGTGATTCTGCATTAAAATATATAAATAAATAATATACGTTACTAAAACTGTTGAATGAGGTTGAATACTTACCTTGTATTACATGTAGTGCACGTTGTCTCAATTTGAACTTCGGCATATGCCGCGTATTGGGCGTTAGGAACTTGTTTACAAATTCATCAATAGAGATATCTAATTCCTCACAAATTTCTTCACGTGTATAAATATTTTTTGGTAAATACTTGTTAGTAATTGCTTCCAATTCAGTGAGTGTACAACTTAACATTTCTTGCAACTGTGCGAATCGTATTAAGTCGCTCCAATTACTGAAGTTCATATTCTTGGCAATTAGACGCGTACTAAGTCGGCACTCCACAACTCGCTCATTGAAATCGGATGAAGCAGCTTTATTGATTTCTGCCAAACTATTCGCTACCACAAAACATGCACCCTCTGGTAGGCAAATAGGTGTTGCATTTAGTTCGGGATGAAATTCGATAAATTGTGCACAACCTGCTTGAGCTAAATAAGCAATTGCTTGATCCATACCACCACCTTGTGTACCTATATAACGTTCACATTGGGCTGATATGGAAGCTAGTATTTTCCGTTCTAATGGTAAACGATGCACATGAGCGGTAGCCAAGGCTGCTGCACTGACTAGAGCACTTGAACTTGATAAGCCCGAAGCTGGTGGTATATTACCACTTAAAGCAATTTTCATACCAATGGGTTTTAGGGTTTCGTTGTTATTTTCATATATGCCTTTGACGCCACACAAATAATATTTAAACCATTCTGGACCACCCGCTTCAGGTAGTTCGATTCTATTATATAGAAAATTTATTTAAATATTTTTAAAAATCAATTAAAAATAAATTTACTTAATGGATTGCAAATCACATTTGTAGTTTGGAAATTTGGAACTTTGTAAATTTCTCAACTGTAAAAAACTATTTTCCTCTGTATATCCAACAGCCAATAAAATGCACTGATCTATAGCCATTGGTAGTACTGGATAGCCACAATAGTCCACATGCTCGCCTATGATATTAACACTGAAAATACAGGAAAAAAGTATTTTTAAAAATGTGTACATGAATAGTGAGATAATAGACTCGGAATTAATAAGTGTGGAGTGGAGTTGGGCAAAAATACTTCGGTGGTTTTGTGCTCAATTAATGTCGAAGTAGCTGTATCAGGCAAATATATGTGGGAGATATAAGATTAATTCCTTATTGGTGAACAAATAATAAAAACTGATTTGTCGTGTGTAAAGTTATCGGAATCAATGTAATATTGCATATCTTTTTATGGTCTTACATTTAACTCAATTATTATTATTAAAACTAATATAACATGATAATTCCATTTGTTTAATTTATAAAGTTAATTTTATAAATACTATACGACTTATCTTTTCTTTTTAGGTTTGAATGACTTGAAACTTATTTGAAGGACCTATCGACTGTCAATTTTCAATCGCATTAATAAGTTTGTGATAAAAATATAAAAGTGGCAGAAAAGTGCTATTCGCAGTACTTTATCTAGTATTATAAAGTAGACATATAAAAAAATGGAATGGTAAGTAGTATAATTTCAATAAAGAAATATCATTAGAGCAAAAAAAAAGTCTGTGTTTGGTAGAGATAAAAGTAAAAATTAATACAAATTTGATTTTGATAAGCCCTATCCTAACAGTAATTATTATATATAATATATTTTGTAAATAATATCTTTTAAAAAGTTGAGAATAGAATTGGTTGTGCACCAAAAATTTGTTAATATGTTGGAATTTCATTTTAAAGTAGCGTTAAATTACGAATGTTATAGTCTGCGTTGTTGAACACTCGATACAGTTTGTTTTTTCACATGTCAAGTATTAGAGACTATCTAAAAAACTTCTTAAAAAGTCAAATACTTTTCCATAGCGAAGATTGGAAATATTTATTGGTATTTCTTTTAAAATAGTTTTAAGTTACGAACATATTAGTCATCGCCAATTATTAATTTCATACGGCACACATCAATAATATTAATAATATCTATATAGATATACGGTTTATAGCAAATGATCTGACGTTACATAGAAGATATAAGGGAGAGCAAATATTTTTATATTAAAACTTAAAAATAAGGTAAAAATGATCGGATTTAACATAAAGTAATTTCAAACAAAGCACATATTTAGTAAGACTGTTTTCAGAAAAAAAGTCACCGAATATTGTAGTGGACTTATATAGTCGAAGTGTTATGAAGAAATGAAAGACATCCATTTCTTTATTGTCCATCTCTGTTTTGTGTAATATAGGATCGGTTTCGTTTGCCAGGGTTACATTACTTAAATTCTGTACATTCAAAATTTGCATCAGTTTTTATTTGTTTTTATTTGAATCCATTAATCCATTATATTTGCGTATCTAAAAACATAGATGTGGATTATTGTGAAATTAAAAGAGCTGTTATAGTGGATAGTGGATTTTAGCTTCGGAATCTGAGGATTACAATCGAATGGACAGATTAGGCAAAATATTTTTAAACATTTTCCTCAATAAGAACGTAGCACCATATATTGGCTTTGTCTTACCAATATGAAATTGTTAGTCTATCTTTTTTTAAGACTATATTAGGTTCTCGTTATTTCTTATATCTGCTGTGCGTTGCTTAACTTGGGAAGATTTTTTATTTCACTTCCAGCAAACATTTCTGGTAGGTGCTTTTAAATCGCCTAAGAAAAAGTAAAAGTAAATTCAGAATTATTATATAAGATTTTGATAAGTGAATGGGAAAATCTAGGATGTGTAGTATAGACATTGTGAACGAGTATAATTGTATTTGAAAGAAAAAGTCATTTCTTTAAAGCATATTTGTTTATTTAGAAGAAAAAAAAATATGATGGAAGATAATTTAACAATAGGTATACTTAAATATAAACTAATGTATCTTTCATTGTCTTTGATTTTGTTTGTAGGGTTTTATTTGACTTTATATAATGTACAAGTGCAGTGGTAAAAAATATATGAAAAATCCACTTCGAAATATGATTGGATAATATAATATTCTACAAATGGATTAGTATTGAAATTTAATAATTAAAAAAATATATAATTCAATTTATTCTACAACTGGTTTATAGTTTCGTTCTAATATAAAGACAGCAAGCGAATTTGTTAATAAAGCTTTCACAGCAATGTACCAAATCTCCAGAAAAATGTGCGAACATACAAGTGAAGTACGGCTTTGGGTCATTTGGCAAATGAACGTTGACTCTTAGCTTCAAATTTGGCAGGGCATGAATTAAATCTCTTGTACTTGCAGTTTTAAAAAATTATTTACGAATAATTAAATATAAGAATTACTTTCAAGACCACTGATGATGGGTATTTGGCAATATTTTAATACGCTATATGAAAAATTCAATCAATTCAAAAATTCAATTAATTTAAATATATAAAAAGAATTTTTGTTGTTGTAGTTCACTATTTTTCGAAATCTCTTTATAATATAATATAGTAATAATATTTACAAGAACTTTTTGAACTTGTGAACTAATAGGTGTACA
Organism: Teleopsis dalmanni; assembly: GCF_002237135.1. Taxonomy (NCBI): domain Eukaryota; kingdom Metazoa; phylum Arthropoda; class Insecta; order Diptera; family Diopsidae; genus Teleopsis; species Teleopsis dalmanni. Next base: position 70,621,269 of record NC_051846.1, on the reverse strand, counting down.
AACTTAAAAAGACAAATGCAAGTCATCATTTAACATTAGAAAATTTAATTTAAAATTCAAAATATATAAAAACATAAAAACACTTTTTATAAGAACATAAAACGTCAAGTACGGCTTTGGATCAATTAGTAAAATTGCGCTGATTCTGAGCTTCACATGTGGCAGGACCCGAGTTCGAATCCTGGTACTTGCAGTCTCAAAAATAATTATTTACGAATAATTAAATACCAGAATTATTTCCAAGATCACTGATGATGGGTATTTGGCAATATTCGAAACAGCTGTATGGTCAGCCAAAAATTCAATTAATTAAAATAATATAAAAAATAAAATTTTTGTTGTTGTAGTTTACTACTGTTCGAAAAAACCTCTTCAAAATATATTTTAATTAATTAGAATCATAACAAGGTAACAGCATTAGTCCGATAAATTTCAGAAGTTCTAAACTAATGGAATTATGAAACTACTCGGAAAATGGGAAGAGCTCATATACAATAATGACCAATATTTGCTTAATAATTGATTTTTAATAAAGAAATTTTTGTTTAAAAATGCAACAAAAAACCTGGGCAATATTTTTTATCACCCATTATTTTTAAAGTATTTTTGTAGATCTTATTTATTTATCTTATTAAAATTTCTCATTCTTTACTTACCGTCCCGGCACACGAACAAAAAAGTTGGGTTTTGAACCAAATTCATTGCAATAAAATTCTTGTAGTGTCTGCAGTCTGTTGAACAACTCATGTTTTTCATCAAATACATTTATTGACACATAGGGGTCGCTTTGAACAGATTTTGACATTTTGTTTTGTTTTACGTTTTGCACTTTCGTTGAATATGCTTTCTATTGATTTGTAAACAAACTTTAATAGTATTATAAAAACAATATCAATGCAAAAAGAAAAGCAAGAACTATGCGTAACAAATTATACAAGAAACATTATAAAAAAATGAAAGTTTATTTATCAGCAATAAATTTATATAAAACGCACAATTGAAACCGGCTTTTTGCAGCAGTTGAAGCTTGCAGCATATTTTGGATCTATCACACTTTAATTACACATAAGTTTTTTTAATTTATTGTAGTTTTATTAATTTTTAATATAATTAATTATTTTTAATCACTTTGGCACAAGAATTTCTAAATGGAACCACCTTCCGACACCGACGCGTTCTAAACCAATTTCGCATTGGCGAATTTACACGGAATTGCAATAACAACAACAATGTGGGAAAAACATTGCAAAGCAGTAGAAAGCGTGAGCAGAAAAGTGACAGTTGGTCGAGAAGAAGAGAGCGGCATTGCGCCAGAAATAACTGCGACATCAGCTGATATTTAAAATTGAAATGCAAATAAAAAGTAAAAATTTAAATGTGTGTAAAAGTTGAACTTTACAAAACAGAATTGCAAAATTTAATTGAACGTTGATATTGTAATTGCAGAATGTCTTATTGTTAATATAATTTAATTTTTGTTATGCATAAAAAATGATTGCAAACCGCGTATATCGTGCAGTTAAGAACAACATGGCTGCCATTTTTTGATTTATCGAAAAATGTTGGAATTTATATTTCTGCTGAAGAATTAATAAATTAATTAATACAAAAATTTAAACTTAAGTTCAAATATTTGAGTTCAAGTGTAAATGCAAACATTATTAATCAGTAAAAAAATGTAAGCAGAGTTTTTAACAGCATTTTAAACAGAAACGGCTTTAGTAGAGAAATTACGGTAATATCAGTTTAGTTTTTAAAATTAAATAATAATGAATTAAAATTTAAATTTTTTAAATAATACATTTAATTATATATATATAATATATTTGCAATGTATTTTAGAAATTTAATTTTATTATATATACAAGAGCAAAAATAATAACTGCTAGACTTAAAGTTTGTTATTATTATCAGTACTTCAGACAGTAATAAAAATGAACATTGTTTTGCACAAATATAACGGCACTGTTAGGGCCATGTTATGTAGAGTGCCTCGGGCACGGCAAAATTGGCTCTTTCGGTCTATACCGAAAATGCGTGTTATGAAGAGTGTCACATCAGTATTGCCAATCGTTCTTTTACTACCATTTGGTATTTTTTGGTTGTGCCGAAATTTAAAAGGAAATGTAGATATGCTCACTTTCAATTTGTCACCAAAAATAGCCAGCAAGGAAAAACTTACAGAGGGTGTAATAATGTTAATTCAATATTATATTTTGTTATAATAATTGTTAAATTATTAGCGGTTTAAGAAATAGGATGTGTTGCTTACTGTCATTTTTTCTCCAAAACGTATTAAAATTGTTCATAAAATGCACAAATTCTGAACACTGCTTTGCCTTAGTGCCGAGGCACAAATACGCCGGCTCTTATGCCGGAATTTGAACCGTCGTGTTGTTTTTCTCTCAATCTCGATTTAAGAATGTGTATTGAAAACAACAACAATTTTAATCATGGCGTGACCAAGACACTTCTAATAATCTGGCCCTTAGGGTTATGTTATGATTAAAGTCACGTCACGACAATTCTTATTGCTTTCAATTTTTATTGCTTTTATTGCAAACTGAAAATTTGGCACTGAAAGCTCACTTTATTTCGCATTGAAAGCACCAACAAATTTTGATTTTGACGAGCTCATGACTTTCTGCATAACATGCCACTTAGAAAGATGTTATACATACAGTTAGAGCCATGTTATATAGACGTCATGGTTATGTCAAATGTCATCACGGTAACGAGATTTTGTTGATCCCGTGGTGCTCATTGATAAATGTCAGAATTAGCGCCTTTTAAAAGCAAAAGTGTGGATTTTTCTCCAGATATATGAGCATCTCCATGCAAAAAATATTAGCTTCTACATCTGTGCATAAACAAAAAGTAGCAAAATAGTAGTAAAAATACGAAATTGTTATTTGTAATATGATTCTCAGCATAATACCATGTTTACATTACGAATTTTAGCTTTTGAATTCTACTAAAATAAGTTCAAAATTTTAAGCGTTTACATTATCTTTTCGGGTTTTTTTGTTATCGTTTTATTTGCTTATGTTTTGAGTCTGTCTATATATCCTTCGTTATAAGTTTTGGTATACTGGTTTTTTTTGGTCCAAGCCATACCTAAGTAATTTTCGAGGTTTAATTTTAGGTACTAATTTTTTATGCTTGGTACACTTAATAATTTCTGCAGATTGAAAATTCGTATACATGAATTCTGTTTAATTGTGTGTGTGTAGAAAAGTAAAGGAAAAATTTTGATAAGTAATTTAACATCTTACTTTTTTTGTTCATTGTTCAGTTGTGGCATTAAAAATAAAAAGCTTGTGCAAATGTAAAATAGAAAATATTAAAAAATGTCAGGAGAAAAAATATTGTGCTTAAATTTGCTTCATCATCTTTCGAAGTAAATGCAGTAAACTGTGCGAAAACTGTTATAAAAACTGATTCTAATCTGCAATTTTACTCTAGTGTGGCATTATAAATACATATCGTCGAAAATTAAAACGGTGTGTTGATTTTGTAACAAAGTCTTGTCCATAAAACACTATTTCAGCGTTATATTTAAGAAAAGGTATTAAATAAAGCTTACATTCAATGAAAATTGAATTTTAGTTGTGTCTACTTTCATATAAGAAAACAAGTTTTGGTAATTGGTTTTGAGCTAAAAGCTACTCTTCCCATCTAAGTTTGTCATATAAAGATGGTATAACAGTTTTTTAGAATCCCCAATTCGGTGGCAGGCTTTATTCCTCTTTTCTGAGTAACTTCTTCAACTATATGTTGATTTAGCTTTATTATTGTAATATCAAGCTAAGAAGCTGCAGACTATGCTTTTCCAAAATTGTTTGATGTTTATCAACTGTTCATAAGGTCGTTATTTTAAAAAAATCTGATTTTAGTTTATTTAAAACAAATACTATAAATGTTTAATTATGTCAAATATTTTTAATCTACCGGAACGATAAATATCGAAACAATCATCAATTTATATTTAATTCTTTATTAGAGATTATATTATGTCAAGAGCATATTAAGCTGTCTGAGAAGACCACTGCAAAATGTCTTTAAACCTAAGCTGTATATCGTTTAGGAAATTGTTCAAAACACCTATCTTTACTAAATGCGTTGTCAAATGGAGTAAATATAAGCACTCTGACATTTCTGTAACTAAAGCCCCGTAAAATTGTTAGTTCTTCCTGAATTAGAACGATCCCTGTTTATTTTTTTATAATTTTAGACCGATAAAATTTTTATTTCAAGCCTATATACCTACGCCGGTATATAGGCTCAATATTTACAAAAAGCACTGCAGTCTATGATTACTTATTAACATTACTGGGTAAGGAAAATCCCAAATATGAATGCGTCATCGTAGAAACAAAATATTATAAGCAGTACATTTTTTATCTCTATTTGTCTAATGTAAAACGTTTTTAAATCACGATTTTTTTGCACCATAGTTCGTTGATTTACAACATTATAATTATAAGCTATAAAACTATTATTTTTTATTTTTTTTTTGGTTATAATGAATTCACTTTTTTTATATTGCTTGGGGTTTATATGATAAGCCTTGTCAACAAATATTAATTTTTTTACGTTAACTTCGTTTTATTGTGTTCAACAAATAATTGCTTTTTTATATATTATATAAATTTTATTTTTGTTTAATATTTTAATTTATTAAAATGAAATTAATGTATATTTGTTATACTTTTTTTGTTGTTGAATTAGAGTGATATAATTTCAATAAACGGGGGTTCCAACAATTTATTTTTGATTTCATTACAGTTTTTTTCATGATGTACTCATTATTAAATGGATAACATGGTTCTCTTTCATAGAACAATAGCTAAATAATATTCACATTATAATTTTTTAATTCTATTCATTTTAAAATATAATATATATAATAAAACCGATTAGATTCAGTTGAATAGTTATTTAATTAAACTCATTTTTTACCTATTTACAATTGTTTTATTTCTATTCGATCTAATTTACTTAATAAGAATTGTTAGTAAGCATCAAATATCAATTTTTGCTTTATTAAAACAATTTTAAAAATATAATTAACTTTAATTTAAAAACACTTGACAAAAGTGAAACTGTTTTGTTTTGTTTATTTTTTATTAATTTTTCTTTTTTTTTATTTTTTTTTATATTTTGCGCTGATAAGAGTGTTTCTTGTATAATTAGTTTTATCTTACTTCAATTTTTTTTATTTTTTGCTAACTTTTTAGAATAAATGTTTTCTGGAGAACCGAGCATACGAGCGCTACGAAGAGCTCTCACTGAAATCTTGTAGAAAACTGAAATGAAATATGAGAAATTGTTAACATTTCATTTAAAAAAATTAACTTTTTGTTTATTTTATTTTTTTTCACATTAATTGTGTGAGACGCTTATCAAAATCGTGCTGATTTCGTGCGCATTGTTGGATTTTTTTAAATTGTTTAAATATTTTACTGCTCTGGTATTCAAATTTTGAGTTGTTTTTTGTTGATGTTGCATTAAAACAGAGCAGTAAAAATTTATGTTTTAAGTTAAGTTTTGTTTATATTTTTATAATAAAATTAATTTTATACTAGTTTAAAATTTAAATAAAAACTCAAATTATGTTAAGACTTTAACATTGAAAATAGATTTAAATGTAAATGCCACAAAATCAATGTCAAATTGGTTGAGGTAGAAAACATTTAATATATAGTAGTATATATATAAATTTTTTAAATAACTTTTTTTATGATTTTTAATCCAATTCACAAAAAATTACTTTCAAAAGAATTTATGTAGATGACAGTAACAATATTATGGATTTACAACACATAAAAGCATTGCATGCATGTGTTAATATTTTTCCATCTATTAACTGGAATATATATAATTCTGGCTAGATTTTAATTTTGTTGTTTAGAAAAAATTGTCAACATAATTTATTAAACTTATTAAGTCACATATTGTAATTGTCACACTCCATATGAATGCCACACTGTAGTAAATAAAATTCATATCAATTACAATGCAAATATTAATAAGTAAACTCTTTACATGGAAATGGATCAAATTGATTAAGTTGCATATATAAGTTAAATAATTAATAAATACCAGAGGCACTTCATATTCACGTTATAGTGCTTACGGCGGATCTAATTTCGATGCTCAAGTTTGAATTATAAGGAAGACCAAACAAAAAGCAAAAATTGAAGTCTAGAAAGTGAAATGATAGTGAATACATACTTTAAGAACCATCATTATAGAAACCTTTAACAGCTATGAAAAACACAAAGAAAAAATAATTTACACAAACTTTAGTAGTATGCTCTATGTGGAATGATAGTTCCATTAAGTGTATAATAGAATAATATTAAAAAGTATAGCACTGAGTAAATAAAATCAAGAAATAGATGTAGATGGTCTCAAATTAACCTCTCAAAAGCATTTATAAATATAAGTAAAATTCAAATAGAACTCTGTCTAACTCTCAATTGTAAGCTTTGGCATTTTTATTTACAACAGGAATTCCATTTAAAAAAATAGAGCTAAAATCAAAATGAGATTAAAATTTGTCATGTGAATAGATACATGATTTTTGACAATGGCTTTTAGCTGCTTGAACTACTATTTCTACTATTTAACAGCAAATGCTCCAAATAAAGCGCTTAAAAATTAAATATATTTCCATTAAAACTACATGAAAATATAAGAGAAAAAAATTCCTAGTTCCTGGGCAATCAGAATCGCGTTTGAATAGGTTTTAAGCGACAACTCTCAATTTCCATGGCTTTCTGCATTACATGACACCTAAAGGAATAATTAAGGTGACGCAAGACTGCATACTATTAACAATACTCTTATTTTTAAAATAATTATATCTTATCTCTGTAGGATAGGAGAAAACGTTATCTAATTGAGTCATTTTCTATTTAAGAATTCTTGTATACTGTTCGTGTATGTTTTGAAGTCAAATACTAAGCCCATATTGAACATGGATGCTATAGACAGTACTAACCATAACCGGAGGTTTTATCTGATCTCTCTAATCTGATATATATCAGAATAAAATTAAACTTTTCAATCCATTCATTGACTTTGAAATTCTCATAATTAAGAAAATCAATATAGGCTACGAGTCATGGATTGGTTTACACAAATCGCTACTAAAACTAAGTAGTAACTAAATCTCATATTAAAAAAAATATTTAATTTGTATTAATTGTATTGGTACAAAATATTATTTGCATATATCCCTATATTATTTGCATATATCAGTAATTTCAGATTAGGGTTATTCTAAAAAACTTTAAAGTGCTACGAATCAAACACTAAAACGTGAACTAATATGTAGACGTAGCTATATAGTGCCAGGTTAGGTTAAGTTAGGCATATTGGCCCATTATTTTATTGTAAGATGAACTAATACATAGACGTAGCTATATAGTGTCAGGTTAGGTTAAGTTAGGCATATTGGCCCATTATTTTATTGTTAGATCGCGCATATTCTTTGGTATCTTATTGGAAATATTTCATGGCAATCACTTGGATAGAGTTTGGTAAAATCTGGCAGTTGTGTTGAGATTTCCTTGAACATATTGATAGGAACTAGTTGTGCTGCTTGGTAGACATTGTATTTGTCTGGCAGTGGTAGCAGTGGGTAGGGGAGAAGCAGAGCTTGAGATAAGAGAATGATGTGGGTTTTTTGTTGCACTGAGAGTGTAGAATAACAGGTAAAGCCAATTCAAAGTTCATTAAATAAAAAATTACTCGGGAAAGATTAATCAATCGAATAATAATTTACTGCAGTTTAATCAATACATTTGAAATCTTGTCCCACGTAATATAATTTATTTATTTAATTGTTACTCCAAATGAGTTTCGTTAAGATAGATTGCTCTCTGACCGGACTTTATTCCTTTTCCTGTTTTTTTTTTCAATTAATTAACTAATTTAGCATTTAAAAATGCCTTCATTTCTTTATTAGGCCATCATTAAGTCTGTGTTTAATCTTTGGGTTGGTATAATAATAATAAGGCACAAGAGTTATTAGCATCACTATATGCCATATGGAAAGAAATTAGACATTTTTGTTTTATATCTTATTGTTA
>NC_051846.1:70606125-70613067 GCF_002237135.1 Teleopsis dalmanni | reverse complement strand
AGTAGGTGAAAAGCATCGAAAGCCACAGTGTGAGACTTGAACCCACTAAAACCACCTCTTAGGAATGAATGAAGAAGATTTCCACAGCAATGTGGAAACTTCATTCCAGTAATCATGGGAAAGAGGAATGAGAATCAAACACTAAAACGTGAACTAATATATAGACGTAGCTATATAGTGCCAGGTTAGGTTAAGTTAGGCATATTGGCCCATTATTTTATTGTTAGAGCGCGCATATTCTTTGGTATCTTACTGGAAATATTTCATGGCAATCACTTGGATAGAGTTTGGTAAAATCTGGCAGTTGTGTTGAGATTTCCTTGAACATATTGATAGGAACTAGTTGTGCTGCTTGGTAGACATTGTATTTGTCTGGCAGTGGTTGCAATGGGTAGGGGCGAAGCAGAGCTTGAGATAAGAGAATGATGCAGGTGTTTTTTCACTAAAAGTGTAGAATAACAGGTCAAGCCAATTCAAAGTTCATTAAATAAAAAATTACTCGGGAAAAATTAATCAATCGAATAATAATTTACTGCAGTTTAATCAATACATTTGAAATCTTTTCCCACGTAATATAATTTATTTATTTAATTGTTACTCCATATGAGTTTCGTTAAGATAGATTGCTCTCTGACCGGACTTTATTCCCTTTCCTGTTTTTTTTTCAATTAATTAACTAATTTAGCATTTCAATCTGCTTTCTTTTTTTTATTAGGCCATCATTAAGTCTGTGTTTAATCTTTGGGTTTGTATAATAATAATAAGGCACATGAGTTATTAGCATCACTATATGCCATATGGAAAGAAATTATACATTTTTATATATTATATTTTTTTTATGCATAAAAAGCATTCTTTTATTGATAAAGTAATGCAATTGCATTATTTATTTCTTCACTACAGTTTCCTTCAAGTGTTTTATTTACTACAGAAACATGAGAGTTTTGTTCCAATTTTTAACACTGATACGAAGTGTACTCATTTTCAATTTAATTTTGTCGTTGTAGTATTTATTTGATTCGTTTTTGTTTATTTTGCAACAAATAACTTAAAATACAATATATATATATGATATATAAGTTCATTTCATATATATCTTAATAAACATTTTGCCGGTTTGTTGAATATGTCAACTGAATAATTTATAGCTTTTTAAGTCATTTTAATTTTATTTTTATTCACTTTTTATAAAATTTATCTGTTTTCGAAGCTCATGAATGTAATTAGGTTTTGGAAATGTGTAAATATTCTAATGAAATTTGAGTTATAAAAGAACGGCAAAGTTTCACAAAATTTTCAAGAAACAGAAAAATTGAATAGTTATAAAAGATACACCACGATTTAAAGCAAAACACAACTTAATTAATTTATCTAACAGACTTTGCTTTATTAATTCTATTTGTATTATTTTTTTAAGTTCTGCAACATACATAACAATGTTATATATCAATTTAATATTATCTAATTATTTGATTAATACAAATATTTTTTTTATTTCAAACATTGTAAATGTCTGTGCATAATAACTTTTATTATTACTACACTTATTAATCATTTATTATTCAAAATTACTACTTGGTATTTGATAAGTTCAAATATTTTTTAAGAAGAGAATTTTAAATCCCCTACTTCAACTCAAATGACAATGAGATCATGTGGCTTCTTTTGATGAAATCGTCGAAGAGTAGATCTATGGCATTTAACATTTCTAACACATATGATTCAAGCTTCAAGTTCTGGAACCTGATAGTATATAGACACTTGACTGTTTTAGCGCTTACTTTTTAGAGATGAATTCATTCTAAGGCTATGCAGTGGATATTAAATAAATATTGAAAAATCAACATTTTAGTTAAAGTCATGAAAAGTTGAAGAGTAACAAGCTACGTATAAAAACATATATACATATATAATCTACAGTTTCCACAGTACATATATATTTATATAATCAACTGTACAAATATTATTCAAACCATTTTTAATAGTTCAAAATTTCTTTATTAAAGCAAACACATTGGATAACATTTAATACAGTAATAGGGAGTGATGTCAATTTCATTAGCCCTGCTATTTAACAACGGATCTTAATAGATTGGTTTAAAAGTATTAACATTATTAAATATTTAAGACATAGTAGGCATATAGTTCAGTCGTTCACTATTTTGTGGTCTATGTTTCAATTTTTATTGTTTTTATAAAATTGACTGTTTTCTGCGCAATTATAAAACATATTTTATTTATTTTAAATTGAGTGAATTTATATCTAAGGTTTGTACCAGAGGCGAGGCGTCGAATGGTTCAGAGTGTTCACTGAACACCTTAACAAAGCTTCCTTTTTAAATCTTTTTTTTATTATGTAAATAAACTCGATATTTTGCTACTTAACATTTTTTATAATAGCTTTTCCAAACATATTAACATAAACAAAAAACGTATAATACAAACAAAACCACACATACCACATGTTAGTTACATCCAACATTACTTATAATTAATAAAAGAGAATATACATTCCTCTTAATATATACTAAGGTTCAGAATAAAAACTGCACCGCGCTGCTTAAAAAGCATACAAATGAAATAACATTTACATTGGGACTATGTTCAGTATTGAATAAACACAAAATATACAAACAAATATAAAAATAAAAGAGAAAACAAGCCCCGCAAAATATGTACGTAAAATAATCATAACTCTTAAATTAATAACTCTTAAATCAATAAAAAAGGTGAACCTCTAATGTTATGCAAAGTAAATACAAAAGAGAAAAGAAATGACTGAGCGAAAATCGCTTTACATTTGATGAGAGGTTCAATCGACCAAATCGAACCCCAAGTTCATACAAAGCGTGCAAATACAATCAAAGTCACGGTTGCCGTTTTATATGGGCAAATGGTTCAGTAAAAATATTGAACCGCTCATAGTAAATACAAAGTAAAAGAGTAAATGAATGCATGAGTTTCTTACTCTTATGTAGAGGTTGGATATAAACCATAAACAAAGTCATTATTGCAATTTTGTACTAGCAAATGGTAAAAGTAAAGAAAAAAATTAAAGAAATTTGAAGTGAAAAATAATATTTAGCAATGAATTAATGTGTGATTAAAGATTTGATTCAAATATCTTTTTCTAAATGATCTTCTGAAAAAAAGGTTTTAATTCATAAAATGAATAGACCAACTCCAGATATGAAGAATTTGGTACCTGATGTAAAAATGGTGAAATCTGTGGTAAGTCGCCGTTTTCCTACAGCTATTTACCATAAAAACCAGTGGATCACAGGCTGCGAACATTTAAAATTGTTTTGTTGGTCTTCTTCGCTATTTGCTTGTGGAAAGGACAAAACTCAGGAGTAGGGGAAATAAGTTTTAGTTGAAATTCTGTTTTGATCAAATTGTGAACACCTTGCCAAAAAGCTGACGCCTCGCTACTGGTTTGGACATATTTAATTAGTTCCTCATTTAAATGAGGAATCGGATATTCCTAATATTCGAATTATTTATTTTAGGATGGGTATGGTTTCTTTGACGGTGTCAATTTTTTAAATTGTAGTTGAAAATGTCTTCTTGTTCGGTAGCGTTACAGCTCACGATTTTAGCCACTAACTATCTACATTTCCCTGGATCACTAGCATCTCTTTGATAGCTACATTTCTTAATGACTACTCAACTAGTTGCGGTTCTTTTAGACTATAGTACATGTTTATTGAAACTTTTTTGGGATTCCATTATTATATGTTTTGTAAATATGCCAATTAATGTGACAAATAATCTTTTGGTTTTTAATTAATATGTTGAATATATACATATGGATTATTCAGTATTTGCTAATACTTATTGATCCAAATATTAACTTGTCTTTCAAAGATAGTAAGCTGATTACCTAAATCTGTTCGAGGCGCTCGTTGCTTGAATTCGCTTCCAAATTTTGGACTAGACATATTAAAATCGCTGTAACATATAAATTAATACATTTGTGGCGACCCAGTTGGCTGTGCATTTATTGAATTTAAAAAGTAAAATTCAATTTCAAATATTTTTAAGTTTTTTGATTGATGAGAACGTTTCGATTTTTCTCTCTGTTAAAAGTTGAATAAAAGTTTATTAACATTGAAAATTTTTAGAGTTTTATTAATTAGCAAGGTGAACAGATCATTGCTAAATTGGTGACCCCGACGTGATATCGAAAAAGTTTAAATTTAGAAATATTAACTTCTGAGCTAAATATCTAATTATCGAGCTGTGATGTCAGTTGCAGACGAAGGTGTAGTAATGGCTTCTGATAGTGGAAGTGTCGTAAACCGTGTAGCAGTGAAGGTGCCACCGTTTTGGCACGAGCGACCGGAGATTTGGTTTGCTCAGATCGAGGCGCAATTTGCAGTAGCTGCCATTACGAGTGACATCACACAGTTCAACACGGTAGTAGCAGCGATTGAGTCAAGTGTTATCGCCGATGTAAGTGATGCAGTGCTTCATCCTCCTGAAACTGGAAGATACGCTAATTTAAAGGCTTGCATCATAGAGCGGTACAGTGAGAGCGAGCAGCGGAAGATTCAACGGTTGTTGTCAGAAGTTGAACTTGGTGATAGACGCCCAACACAGTTGCTAACGGAGTTGACAGCATTAGCTAAAGACAAGGTGAGCGATGAGTTCCTTAAGTCTCTTTGGCTGAAGCGTTTGCCACCACAAGTGCGCGCTATTCTGCAGGCATCGAACGTGGCACTAGCAGAACTGGCGAAATTAGCAGATCGTATTTGCGAGGCGGGTGATTTTCAACAGATAGCTGTAGCGTCAGCCTCTGATTGTCCAGCCTATTCTGAGAATGCTGTGATTTTACGAAGGCTTGAGCAAATCGAACAGCGTCTGAGTCGTTTGGATTTACGTCGTAGTGAGTCGGTGCAAAGTCGATCGTCATCGAGGAGACGTAGGCGAACTCGTTTCCGACCAGGAAGTCATCCAGATTGGTGCTGGTATCACGAAAGGTTCGGTGATAGAGCTAATGCTTGTCGGCAGCCCTGTAGTTTTGTGGCAAGCTCTCATCAGTCAAAAAACTAGGCACTCCTTCTACGTCGTCGAGCCGAGAAGGGGTTAGTGTTCGTATAGCTCGACTTAGTATTAAAGATCCCGCCACGTCGACCGTTTTCCTCATTGATACTGGTGCGGACATATCAGTTTTACCGAAGTCGTTCTGTCGTTGGAAGCAAAGGGCTAACAGTGTTGCATCAGTTAATTTATATGCCGCTAATGGTACGCCTATTCAAACATTTGGCGAGCGTCGACTGCTTTTGTCTTTGGGTTTGCGTAGGGATTTCCCGTGGACGTTCGTGATTGCGGATGTTAGCTGTCCTATTGTTGGAGCCGACTTCCTTAATCACTATGACTTGTTAGTAGATTTGAAAAGGAAGCGGTTAGTTGATTCGAAGACGACTTTGATGATGAAGGGTAAGGCTGCTGTGTCTCAAGAAGATACTGTGCGTGTGTGTGGTTCAGTTTCAGCTTATGCTGAGCTGGTTAATGAATACCGTGATTTAGGCATTATGAGTGCAAATCGGATGGGTTTAGTTACTAAGGTTGAACATTGCATCGAGACATTTGGTGCGCCGTCATTTGCTCGTCCCCGACGTTTAGTTGGAGCCAAACTTGAAGAAGCCAAGAAGGAATTCCAATTTTTAGTCCAGACAGGGATTTGTCAACCTTCGAAAAGCTGTTGGGCAAGTCCACTTCACATGGTTCGCAAAGGCGATGGAAGTTGGAGACCGTGTGGCGATTATCGCATGCTCAACGCGCAAACTAAACCTGATCGGTATCCGATTCCGTTCATTCATGATGTAACGAGTATTCTTCATGGTAAAACTATGTTTTCGAAGATAGATTTGCAGAAAGCGTATCATCAGATACCGCTTGCACTGGCAGACATTCCGAAGACAGCTATTACAACTCCGTTTGGCCTGTTCGAGTTTCGCTTTATGACTTTCGGTCTCCGTAATGCTGCCCAGACGTTTCAGCGTTTTATGAATGAGACTCTAGGTGATCTTAATTTCGTTTTTGCGTACATCGACGATATTTTAATTGCGTCAAAAGATGAAGCAGAACACAGAATGCATTTGCGACTGGTTTTAGATCGACTTAGAGAAACTGGTTTGACCGTGAATTTTGCCAAGTGTAAGTTCGGCTGTTCCGAGATCGAGTTCCTTGGGCACGTTATTAGTGCAAAGGGTTTACGTCCTCCGGAGAGTAAAGTTCAAGCTGTTCGTGATTTTCCTCTGCCAGCAACGGTTAAACAGCTTAGACAATTCTTAGGCATGGTGAACTTTTATCGGCCGTTTCTGCGTAACGCTGTGCAGAATCAGCAGCGGTTGTTTCATCTTACACCAGGTAACCGCAAGAATGATAAGTCGGTGATTTCTTGGACTCCAGAAGATGTAGAGGTTTTTGAGGCTTGCAAGAATGATCTTGCCCAAGCTACGTTGCTTAACTTCATGGCTCTGGATGCACAATTGACGCTCACGACTGATGCTTCAGACGTTGCGGTGGGTGCTGTTCTCCAACAAGTAGTGAAAGGTGTGACTCAGCCATTGGCATTTTATTCAAAAGGTTTGAGTTCAGCGCAGACTAAGTATAGTGCTTATGATCGTGAGTTGACTGCTATCTATCAAGCTGTCCAGCATTTTAAGTATGCATTAGAGGGACGTGATTTCGTCATTTTTACGGATCACAAACCATTAACGTTTGCGTTCAGGCAAATAAGTGAGAAGGCATCTCCTCGTCGTGCAAGACAGCTGGAGTTTATTAGTCAGTATTGCACTGATATTCGTCATCTGGCTGGTGCAGATAATACGGTGGCTGACTCTTTGTCTCGGGTTGCTACGGTTCAGTTGGAGGCAAATGTTATTGAGTTAATTGCTGAGGGGCAGAAGACTGATGAAGAGTTGCTCGCTCAGC
>NC_051846.1:70590079-70606025 GCF_002237135.1 Teleopsis dalmanni | reverse complement strand
TTTTCTCTCAATCTCGATTTAAGAATGTGTATTGAAAACAACAACAATTTTAATCATGGCGTGACCAAGACACTTCTAATAATCTGGCCCTTAGGGTTATGTTATGATTAAAGTCACGTCACGACAATTCTTATTGCTTTCAATTTTTATTGCTTTTATTGCAAACTGAAAATTTGGCACTGAAAGCTCACTTTATTTCGCATTGAAAGCACCAACAAATTTTGATTTTGACGAGCTCATGACTTTCTGCATAACATGCCACTTAGAAAGATGTTATACATACAGTTAGAGCCATGTTATATAGACGTCATGGTTATGTCAAATGTGAAATTGTTGCTTCATCATCTTTCGAAGTAAATGCAGTAAACTGTGCGAAAACTGTTATAAAAACTGATTCTAATCTGCAATTTTACTCTAGTGTGGCATTATAAATACATATCGTCGAAAATTAAAACGGTGTGTTGATTTTGTAACAAAGTCTTGTCCATAAAACACTATTTCAGCGTTATATTTAAGAAAAGGTATTAAATAAAGCTTACATTCAATGAAAATTGAATTTTAGTTGTGTCTACTTTCATATAAGAAAACAAGTTTTGGTAATTGGTTTTGAGCTAAAAGCTACTCTTCCCATCTAAGTTTGTCATATAAAGATGGTATAACAGTTTTTTAGAATCCCCAATTCGGTGGCAGGCTTTATTCCTCTTTTCTGAGTAACTTCTTCAACTATATGTTGATTTAGCTTTATTATTGTAATATCAAGCTAAGAAGCTGCAGACTATGCTTTTCCAAAATTGTTTGATGTTTATCAACTGTTCATAAGGTCGTTATTTTAAAAAAATCTGATTTTAGTTTATTTAAAACAAATACTATAAATGTTTAATTATGTCAAATATTTTTAATCTACCGGAACGATAAATATCGAAACAATCATCAATTTATATTTAATTCTTTATTAGAGATTATATTATGTCAAGAGCATATTAAGCTGTCTGAGAAGACCACTGCAAAATGTCTTTAAACCTAAGCTGTATATCGTTTAGGAAATTGTTCAAAACACCTATCTTTACTAAATGCGTTGTCAAATGGAGTAAATATAAGCACTCTGACATTTCTGTAACTAAAGCCCCGTAAAATTGTTAGTTCTTCCTGAATTAGAACGATCCCTGTTTATTTTTTTATAATTTTAGACCGATAAAATTTTTATTTCAAGCCTATATACCTACGCCGGTATATAGGCTCAATATTTACAAAAAGCACTGCAGTCTATGATTACTTATTAACATTACTGGGTAAGGAAAATCCCAAATATGAATGCGTCATCGTAGAAACAAAATATTATAAGCAGTACATTTTTTATCTCTATTTGTCTAATGTAAAACGTTTTTAAATCACGATTTTTTTGCACCATAGTTCGTTGATTTACAACATTATAATTATAAGCTATAAAACTATTATTTTTTATTTTTTTTTTGGTTATAATGAATTCACTTTTTTTATATTGCTTGGGGTTTATATGATAAGCCTTGTCAACAAATATTAATTTTTTTACGTTAACTTCGTTTTATTGTGTTCAACAAATAATTGCTTTTTTATATATTATATAAATTTTATTTTTGTTTAATATTTTAATTTATTAAAATGAAATTAATGTATATTTGTTATACTTTTTTTGTTGTTGAATTAGAGTGATATAATTTCAATAAACGGGGGTTCCAACAATTTATTTTTGATTTCATTACAGTTTTTTTCATGATGTACTCATTATTAAATGGATAACATGGTTCTCTTTCATAGAACAATAGCTAAATAATATTCACATTATAATTTTTTAATTCTATTCATTTTAAAATATAATATATATAATAAAACCGATTAGATTCAGTTGAATAGTTATTTAATTAAACTCATTTTTTACCTATTTACAATTGTTTTATTTCTATTCGATCTAATTTACTTAATAAGAATTGTTAGTAAGCATCAAATATCAATTTTTGCTTTATTAAAACAATTTTAAAAATATAATTAACTTTAATTTAAAAACACTTGACAAAAGTGAAACTGTTTTGTTTTGTTTATTTTTTATTAATTTTTCTTTTTTTTTATTTTTTTTTATATTTTGCGCTGATAAGAGTGTTTCTTGTATAATTAGTTTTATCTTACTTCAATTTTTTTTATTTTTTGCTAACTTTTTAGAATAAATGTTTTCTGGAGAACCGAGCATACGAGCGCTACGAAGAGCTCTCACTGAAATCTTGTAGAAAACTGAAATGAAATATGAGAAATTGTTAACATTTCATTTAAAAAAATTAACTTTTTGTTTATTTTATTTTTTTTCACATTAATTGTGTGAGACGCTTATCAAAATCGTGCTGATTTCGTGCGCATTGTTGGATTTTTTTAAATTGTTTAAATATTTTACTGCTCTGGTATTCAAATTTTGAGTTGTTTTTTGTTGATGTTGCATTAAAACAGAGCAGTAAAAATTTATGTTTTAAGTTAAGTTTTGTTTATATTTTTATAATAAAATTAATTTTATACTAGTTTAAAATTTAAATAAAAACTCAAATTATGTTAAGACTTTAACATTGAAAATAGATTTAAATGTAAATGCCACAAAATCAATGTCAAATTGGTTGAGGTAGAAAACATTTAATATATAGTAGTATATATATAAATTTTTTAAATAACTTTTTTTATGATTTTTAATCCAATTCACAAAAAATTACTTTCAAAAGAATTTATGTAGATGACAGTAACAATATTATGGATTTACAACACATAAAAGCATTGCATGCATGTGTTAATATTTTTCCATCTATTAACTGGAATATATATAATTCTGGCTAGATTTTAATTTTGTTGTTTAGAAAAAATTGTCAACATAATTTATTAAACTTATTAAGTCACATATTGTAATTGTCACACTCCATATGAATGCCACACTGTAGTAAATAAAATTCATATCAATTACAATGCAAATATTAATAAGTAAACTCTTTACATGGAAATGGATCAAATTGATTAAGTTGCATATATAAGTTAAATAATTAATAAATACCAGAGGCACTTCATATTCACGTTATAGTGCTTACGGCGGATCTAATTTCGATGCTCAAGTTTGAATTATAAGGAAGACCAAACAAAAAGCAAAAATTGAAGTCTAGAAAGTGAAATGATAGTGAATACATACTTTAAGAACCATCATTATAGAAACCTTTAACAGCTATGAAAAACACAAAGAAAAAATAATTTACACAAACTTTAGTAGTATGCTCTATGTGGAATGATAGTTCCATTAAGTGTATAATAGAATAATATTAAAAAGTATAGCACTGAGTAAATAAAATCAAGAAATAGATGTAGATGGTCTCAAATTAACCTCTCAAAAGCATTTATAAATATAAGTAAAATTCAAATAGAACTCTGTCTAACTCTCAATTGTAAGCTTTGGCATTTTTATTTACAACAGGAATTCCATTTAAAAAAATAGAGCTAAAATCAAAATGAGATTAAAATTTGTCATGTGAATAGATACATGATTTTTGACAATGGCTTTTAGCTGCTTGAACTACTATTTCTACTATTTAACAGCAAATGCTCCAAATAAAGCGCTTAAAAATTAAATATATTTCCATTAAAACTACATGAAAATATAAGAGAAAAAAATTCCTAGTTCCTGGGCAATCAGAATCGCGTTTGAATAGGTTTTAAGCGACAACTCTCAATTTCCATGGCTTTCTGCATTACATGACACCTAAAGGAATAATTAAGGTGACGCAAGACTGCATACTATTAACAATACTCTTATTTTTAAAATAATTATATCTTATCTCTGTAGGATAGGAGAAAACGTTATCTAATTGAGTCATTTTCTATTTAAGAATTCTTGTATACTGTTCGTGTATGTTTTGAAGTCAAATACTAAGCCCATATTGAACATGGATGCTATAGACAGTACTAACCATAACCGGAGGTTTTATCTGATCTCTCTAATCTGATATATATCAGAATAAAATTAAACTTTTCAATCCATTCATTGACTTTGAAATTCTCATAATTAAGAAAATCAATATAGGCTACGAGTCATGGATTGGTTTACACAAATCGCTACTAAAACTAAGTAGTAACTAAATCTCATATTAAAAAAAATATTTAATTTGTATTAATTGTATTGGTACAAAATATTATTTGCATATATCCCTATATTATTTGCATATATCAGTAATTTCAGATTAGGGTTATTCTAAAAAACTTTAAAGTGCTACGAATCAAACACTAAAACGTGAACTAATATGTAGACGTAGCTATATAGTGCCAGGTTAGGTTAAGTTAGGCATATTGGCCCATTATTTTATTGTAAGATGAACTAATACATAGACGTAGCTATATAGTGTCAGGTTAGGTTAAGTTAGGCATATTGGCCCATTATTTTATTGTTAGATCGCGCATATTCTTTGGTATCTTATTGGAAATATTTCATGGCAATCACTTGGATAGAGTTTGGTAAAATCTGGCAGTTGTGTTGAGATTTCCTTGAACATATTGATAGGAACTAGTTGTGCTGCTTGGTAGACATTGTATTTGTCTGGCAGTGGTAGCAGTGGGTAGGGGAGAAGCAGAGCTTGAGATAAGAGAATGATGTGGGTTTTTTGTTGCACTGAGAGTGTAGAATAACAGGTAAAGCCAATTCAAAGTTCATTAAATAAAAAATTACTCGGGAAAGATTAATCAATCGAATAATAATTTACTGCAGTTTAATCTATCTTAACGAAACTAATTTAGCATTTCAATCTGCTTTCTTTTTTTTATTAGGCCATCATTAAGTCTGTGTTTAATCTTTGGGTTTGTATAATAATAATAAGGCACATGAGTTATTAGCATCACTATATGCCATATGGAAAGAAATTATACATTTTTATATATTATATTTTTTTTATGCATAAAAAGCATTCTTTTATTGATAAAGTAATGCAATTGCATTATTTATTTCTTCACTACAGTTTCCTTCAAGTGTTTTATTTACTACAGAAACATGAGAGTTTTGTTCCAATTTTTAACACTGATACGAAGTGTACTCATTTTCAATTTAATTTTGTCGTTGTAGTATTTATTTGATTCGTTTTTGTTTATTTTGCAACAAATAACTTAAAATACAATATATATATATGATATATAAGTTCATTTCATATATATCTTAATAAACATTTTGCCGGTTTGTTGAATATGTCAACTGAATAATTTATAGCTTTTTAAGTCATTTTAATTTTATTTTTATTCACTTTTTATAAAATTTATCTGTTTTCGAAGCTCATGAATGTAATTAGGTTTTGGAAATGTGTAAATATTCTAATGAAATTTGAGTTATAAAAGAACGGCAAAGTTTCACAAAATTTTCAAGAAACAGAAAAATTGAATAGTTATAAAAGATACACCACGATTTAAAGCAAAACACAACTTAATTAATTTATCTAACAGACTTTGCTTTATTAATTCTATTTGTATTATTTTTTTAAGTTCTGCAACATACATAACAATGTTATATATCAATTTAATATTATCTAATTATTTGATTAATACAAATATTTTTTTTATTTCAAACATTGTAAATGTCTGTGCATAATAACTTTTATTATTACTACACTTATTAATCATTTATTATTCAAAATTACTACTTGGTATTTGATAAGTTCAAATATTTTTTAAGAAGAGAATTTTAAATCCCCTACTTCAACTCAAATGACAATGAGATCATGTGGCTTCTTTTGATGAAATCGTCGAAGAGTAGATCTATGGCATTTAACATTTCTAACACATATGATTCAAGCTTCAAGTTCTGGAACCTGATAGTATATAGACACTTGACTGTTTTAGCGCTTACTTTTTAGAGATGAATTCATTCTAAGGCTATGCAGTGGATATTAAATAAATATTGAAAAATCAACATTTTAGTTAAAGTCATGAAAAGTTGAAGAGTAACAAGCTACGTATAAAAACATATATACATATATAATCTACAGTTTCCACAGTACATATATATTTATATAATCAACTGTACAAATATTATTCAAACCATTTTTAATAGTTCAAAATTTCTTTATTAAAGCAAACACATTGGATAACATTTAATACAGTAATAGGGAGTGATGTCAATTTCATTAGCCCTGCTATTTAACAACGGATCTTAATAGATTGGTTTAAAAGTATTAACATTATTAAATATTTAAGACATAGTAGGCATATAGTTCAGTCGTTCACTATTTTGTGGTCTATGTTTCAATTTTTATTGTTTTTATAAAATTGACTGTTTTCTGCGCAATTATAAAACATATTTTATTTATTTTAAATTGAGTGAATTTATATCTAAGGTTTGTACCAGAGGCGAGGCGTCGAATGGTTCAGAGTGTTCACTGAACACCTTAACAAAGCTTCCTTTTTAAATCTTTTTTTTATTATGTAAATAAACTCGATATTTTGCTACTTAACATTTTTTATAATAGCTTTTCCAAACATATTAACATAAACAAAAAACGTATAATACAAACAAAACCACACATACCACATGTTAGTTACATCCAACATTACTTATAATTAATAAAAGAGAATATACATTCCTCTTAATATATACTAAGGTTCAGAATAAAAACTGCACCGCGCTGCTTAAAAAGCATACAAATGAAATAACATTTACATTGGGACTATGTTCAGTATTGAATAAACACAAAATATACAAACAAATATAAAAATAAAAGAGAAAACAAGCCCCGCAAAATATGTACGTAAAATAATCATAACTCTTAAATTAATAACTCTTAAATCAATAAAAAAGGTGAACCTCTAATGTTATGCAAAGTAAATACAAAAGAGAAAAGAAATGACTGAGCGAAAATCGCTTTACATTTGATGAGAGGTTCAATCGACCAAATCGAACCCCAAGTTCATACAAAGCGTGCAAATACAATCAAAGTCACGGTTGCCGTTTTATATGGGCAAATGGTTCAGTAAAAATATTGAACCGCTCATAGTAAATACAAAGTAAAAGAGTAAATGAATGCATGAGTTTCTTACTCTTATGTAGAGGTTGGATATAAACCATAAACAAAGTCATTATTGCAATTTTGTACTAGCAAATGGTAAAAGTAAAGAAAAAAATTAAAGAAATTTGAAGTGAAAAATAATATTTAGCAATGAATTAATGTGTGATTAAAGATTTGATTCAAATATCTTTTTCTAAATGATCTTCTGAAAAAAAGGTTTTAATTCATAAAATGAATAGACCAACTCCAGATATGAAGAATTTGGTACCTGATGTAAAAATGGTGAAATCTGTGGTAAGTCGCCGTTTTCCTACAGCTATTTACCATAAAAACCAGTGGATCACAGGCTGCGAACATTTAAAATTGTTTTGTTGGTCTTCTTCGCTATTTGCTTGTGGAAAGGACAAAACTCAGGAGTAGGGGAAATAAGTTTTAGTTGAAATTCTGTTTTGATCAAATTGTGAACACCTTGCCAAAAAGCTGACGCCTCGCTACTGGTTTGGACATATTTAATTAGTTCCTCATTTAAATGAGGAATCGGATATTCCTAATATTCGAATTATTTATTTTAGGATGGGTATGGTTTCTTTGACGGTGTCAATTTTTTAAATTGTAGTTGAAAATGTCTTCTTGTTCGGTAGCGTTACAGCTCACGATTTTAGCCACTAACTATCTACATTTCCCTGGATCACTAGCATCTCTTTGATAGCTACATTTCTTAATGACTACTCAACTAGTTGCGGTTCTTTTAGACTATAGTACATGTTTATTGAAACTTTTTTGGGATTCCATTATTATATGTTTTGTAAATATGCCAATTAATGTGACAAATAATCTTTTGGTTTTTAATTAATATGTTGAATATATACATATGGATTATTCAGTATTTGCTAATACTTATTGATCCAAATATTAACTTGTCTTTCAAAGATAGTAAGCTGATTACCTAAATCTGTTCGAGGCGCTCGTTGCTTGAATTCGCTTCCAAATTTTGGACTAGACATATTAAAATCGCTGTAACATATAAATTAATACATTTGTGGCGACCCAGTTGGCTGTGCATTTATTGAATTTAAAAAGTAAAATTCAATTTCAAATATTTTTAAGTTTTTTGATTGATGAGAACGTTTCGATTTTTCTCTCTGTTAAAAGTTGAATAAAAGTTTATTAACATTGAAAATTTTTAGAGTTTTATTAATTAGCAAGGTGAACAGATCATTGCTAAATTGGTGACCCCGACGTGATATCGAAAAAGTTTAAATTTAGAAATATTAACTTCTGAGCTAAATATCTAATTATCGAGCTGTGATGTCAGTTGCAGACGAAGGTGTAGTAATGGCTTCTGATAGTGGAAGTGTCGTAAACCGTGTAGCAGTGAAGGTGCCACCGTTTTGGCACGAGCGACCGGAGATTTGGTTTGCTCAGATCGAGGCGCAATTCGCAGTAGCTGCCATTACGAGTGATATCACACAGTTCAACACGGTAGTAGCAGCGATTGAGTCAAGTGTTATCGCCGATGTAAGTGATGCAGTGCTTCATCCTCCTGAAACTGGAAGATACGCTAATTTAAAGGCTTGCATCATAGAGCGGTACAGTGAGAGCGAGCAGCGGAAGATTCAACGGTTGTTGTCAGAAGTTGAACTTGGTGATAGACGCCCAACACAGTTGCTAACGGAGTTGACAGCGTTAGCTAAAGACAAGGTGAGTGATGAGTTTCTTAAGTCTCTTTGGCTGAAGCGTTTGCCACCACAAGTGCGCGCTATTCTGCAGGCATCGAACGTGGCACTAGCAGAGCTGGCGAAATTAGCAGACCGTATTTGCGAGGCGGGTGATTTTCAACAGATAGCTGTAGCGTCAGCCTCTGATTGTCCAGCCTATTCTGAGAATGCTGTGATTTTACGAAGGCTTGAGCAAATCGAACAGCGTCTGAGTCGTTTGGATTTACGTCGTAGTGAGTCGGTGCAAAGTCGATCGTCATCGAGGAGACGTAGGCGAACTCGTTCCCGACCAGGAAGTCATCCAGATTGGTGCTGGTATCACGAAAGGTTCGGTGATAGAGCTAATGCTTGTCGGCAGCCCTGTAGTTTTGTGGCAAGCTCTCATCAGTCAAAAAACTAGGCACTCCTTCTACGTCGTCGAGCCGAGAAGGGGTTAGTGTTCGTATAGCTCGACTTAGTATTAAAGATCCCGCCACGTCGACCGTTTTTCTCGTTGATACTGGTGCGGACATATCAGTTTTACCGAAGTCGTTCTGTCGTTGGAAGCAAAGGGCTAACAGTGTTGCATCAGTTAATTTATATGCCGCTAATGGTACGCCTATTCAAACATTTGGCGAGCGTCGACTGCTTTTGTCTTTGGGTTTGCGTAGAGATTTCCCGTGGACGTTCGTGATTGCGGATGTTAGCTGTCCTATTGTTGGAGCCGACTTCCTTAATCACTATGATTTGTTAGTGGATTTGAAAAGGAAGCGGTTAGTTGATTCGAAGACGACTTTGATGATGAAGGGTAAGGCTGCTGTGTCTCAAGAAGATACTGTGCGTGTGTGTGGTTCAGTTTCAGCTTATGCTGAGCTGGTTAATGAATACCGTGATTTAGGCATTATGAGTGCAAATCGGATGGGTTTAGTTACTAAGGTTGAACATTGCATCGAGACATTTGGTGCGCCGTCATTTGCTCGTCCCCGACGTTTAGTTGGAGCCAAACTTGAAGAAGCCAAGAAGGAATTCCAATTTTTAGTCCAGACAGGGATTTGTCAACCTTCGAAAAGCTGTTGGGCAAGTCCACTTCACATGGTTCGCAAAGGAGATGGAAGTTGGAGACCGTGTGGCGATTATCGCATGCTCAACGCGCAAACTAAACCTGATCGGTATCCGATTCCGTTCATTCATGATGTGACGAGTATTCTTCATGGTAAAACTATGTTTTCGAAGATAGATTTGCAGAAAGCGTATCATCAGATACCGCTTGCACTGGCAGACATTCCGAAGACAGCTATTACAACTCCGTTTGGCCTGTTCGAGTTTCGCTTTATGACTTTCGGTCTCCGTAATGCTGCCCAGACGTTTCAGCGTTTTATGAATGAGACTCTAGGTGATTTTAATTTCGTTTTTGCGTACATCGACGATATTTTAATTGCGTCAAAAGATGAAGCAGAACACAGAATGCATTTGCGACTGGTTTTAGATCGACTTAGAGAAACTGGTTTGACCGTGAATTTTGCCAAGTGTAAGTTCGGCTGTTCCGAGTTCGAGTTCCTTGGGCACGTTATTAGTGCAAAGGGTTTACGTCCTCCGGAGAGTAAAGTTCAAGCTGTTCGTGATTTTCCTCTGCCAGCAACGGTTAAACAGCTTAGACAATTCTTAGGCATGGTGAACTTTTATCGGCCGTTTCTGCGTAACGCTGTGCAGAATCAGCAGCGGTTGTTTCATCTTACACCAGGTAACCGCAAGAATGATAAGTCGGTGATTTCTTGGACTCCAGAAGATGTAGAGGTTTTTGAGGCTTGCAAGAATGATCTTGCCCAAGCTACGTTGCTTAACTTCATGGCTCTGGATGCACAATTGACGCTCACGACTGATGCTTCAGACGTTGCGGTGGGTGCTGTTCTCCAACAAGTAGTGAAAGGTGTGACTCAGCCATTGGCATTTTATTCAAAAGGTTTGAGTCCAGCGCAGACTAAGTATAGTGCCTATGATCGTGAGTTGACTGCTATCTATCAAGCTGTCCAGCATTTTAAGTATGCATTAGAGGGACGTGATTTCGTCATTTTTACGGATCACAAACCTTTAACGTTTGCGTTCAGGCAAATAAGTGAGAAGGCATCTCCTCGTCGTGCAAGACAGCTGGAGTTTATTAGTCAGTATTGCACTGATATTCGTCATCTGGCTGGTGCAGATAATACGGTGGCTGACTCTTTGTCTCGGGTTGCTACGGTTCAGTTGGAGGCAAATGTTATTGAGTTAATTGCTGAGGGGCAGAAGACTGATGCAGAGTTGCTCGCTCAGCTGAAGAGCCAGTCTGAAGATGGGGTTGGGTTGAAGAAGTTGAGATTGCCGGATTCGAGTATTGAACTGTACTGTGATGTGTCAGGCAGTCGTGTTCGTCCTTTTGTTCCCGCAAACTGTCGGCAGCTGGTACTCTCAAAACTCCACGGTTTGGCTCATCCTGGTATTCGAGCAACGCGGAAATTGGTGCAGGCTAGGTATGTTTGGCTTGGTTTGGTTAAGGATGTAGCTGTGTTTGTGCGTAGTTGCATTGCGTGTCAGAAGTCCAAGATTCAGCGGCATACTAAAACACCAATTGGTTCGTTTGCTGATATTGATAGTCGGTTCCAGCATGTTCATGTTGACATTGTGGGTCCATTGCCTTTGTCTCAGGGGAAGCGTTATTGTTTGACTTGCGTCGATCGTTTTTCTCGGTGGCCTGTTGCTGTGCCTCTGTCGGGCATTACGGCAGAAGAAGTTGCAGCGGCTTTTATCGACGGTTGGGGGGCAAGTTTTGGTTCTCCGCAGGCTATTACCACTGATTTGGGTCGGCAGTTTGAGTCTGCTGTATTTCGGGAACTGACGAGATTGCTTGGAGTGAAACACTTTCATACCACGGCTTATCATCCTCAAGCAAATGGCATGGTTGAACGTTTCCATAGAACATTGAAGGCAGCCATTCGATGTCATTCCTCAAGTAATTGGACGCAGTCTCTTTCGCTTGTGTTGTTGGGATTGCGAACGACACCGAAACTAGACCTAAATGCTAGTCCTTCAGAGATGTTGTTTGGAAATCCTCTTTGTGTTCCAGGGCAGATGCTTTCGGATTTCAAGCAGAAGTCGTCCGAGACTGATTTTGTGTCGGCGTTGCGAAGGGCTTTAGCTAAGGTTAAATCCGTTGAATCAACAAGACATTGTCATTCATCTGTGTATGTTCCGCGTGACGTTATTAATTGTAAGCACGTTTTTCTTCGAGTGGATCGTGCTCGAGCTCCACTTGAGCAGCCTTACGAAGGTCCATTTGAGGTGCTGAGTCGTAGTGAGAAGACGTCTGTTATTGTTTGCCGTGGGAGAGAGGTGACTGTTTCGAATGATAGGTTGAAGGCGGCGTATTTAACGTGTGATGATCTTGAACAGGTTGTTCCAGAAACGCGTCAGCCTTCAGCGTTGTTGAATGGTGATCAGTTAGTGACTTCTGGTGATTGTAGGCGTGAATCCCTGTTGCCGATTCCGAAAGTGACACGAGCTGGTAGAGTAGTGCGTTTCCCAGCAAGGTTAGCGGAATTTCGGGATTAAGAGTGGTGTTGTCGACTTAGTTGTGGTGTCGCGTTGTTGCTAGTACTCCATCGCTAGGAGGGGGTACTGTGGCGACCCAGTTGGCTGTGCATTTATTGAATTTAAAAAGTAAAATTCAATTTCAAATATTTTTAAGTTTTTTTGTTTTGATTGAGGAGAACGTTCCGATTTTTCTCTCTGTAAAAAGTTGAATAAAAGTTTATTAACATTGAAAATTTTTAGAGTTTTATTAATTAGCAAGGTGAACAGATCATTGCTAAACATTATATATTAATTTACCTTAGAATAGTTTACTATTGAAAAATGGCAATGTTGCAGGCGTAAATATTGACTTTTATGTCCTTAGTTGTTCTTAAAATGAAGTCTAGATATCTCATTTTATTGATACCACAAAATTCATATTAATCAAGTTTTATGGTTGGTTATTATATTTAGAAACAATTTTACTCAAATACTTGGTGTGATCTGCTTTTATTACTGAACCAATATTTTCATTTTTGTAGAATAGACGTTTAAGTTGTACCTTATTTCTTCGTAACAATTCCAAGACTGTATATATTTGTGGGTTTTTCAAATGCTGGTGGTTGATGTGTCCGTAATCTATATCATTAATTGTGTAATCCAACCTTGTTTTACACTCGAATCTGATTTAAAAGACAATACTATTTTTTTCAGCATCAACAAGTATTGTTTTAATATTCCACTCTGCCCTATGGAAGAAGTGAAATAAACTTTAAAACGTTGGTAGCACATGCATATAGGAAATCACAATAAAACATAATATAATAATAAATATCTGAATAAACTTATCAAAACTTAAAAAATTCAAATTGAAAATATTCGATTATTATAAATAATCTTTTGGTCTCAAATCTATTTAGAATCAAAAACTTGCAAAACGTTGTAGCTGAATATTCTTGCAATTTTAGCCCGTGAATTTTAGTTTGAACTACTGTACTACTTCATACACAGACAAATTATTTGGTAGATAACTGGACTGAAATTGTGGAACGTAATAAAAATTGTGGAAAATGGTTCGTGTATAAAATGCAATGAAGCTTTACTATCCAACGCTAGGGGTTCAACGATAAAACAAATGGGACGAATTGTTTATAATATATGTTATATGTAGAATATATTGCAATTACAAAAGTGTAAAAAATAAATGAAAGATAATAAAGATGACTTTATATATAATCGTTTTATGTTTTAAATCCTACATTTTATGCACTGTAAACAAACTTCTTTTCAATTTAACTATAGACATGTGTAAATTAGTCCCGAAACATTATTAGGAAACGAAGTAAACACTTTCGGTTCAGTTTCTTCTTATACGATACTCAAACTTTATTAAACGTAATCAAAATTATGGCACGATTCCGATTTTCTGGGTACATCGGCTTGACAACGAGTTTTAGTGAAGACAGTTATTTTGAGCAATATTTTACACTATACTTTTTAGCAAATATCTTAGCTTTTGATATATAAGGGCTCAAAGTTGGAAATTTTAAAAATGGAAATCACCAACAAGAAAGTGACAAATTGACAAATTGACAAATTGCATACAATAGTAGGCATTACATTGGGATTGTAGTTTTTTGTTACTGTAACCAATGTTAAAAATGTACAATTTTAAGCTTTGATATCTCGAGAAGTAAGCTATATTGAATATAGCACCTTTAGATAGCTAATAGATAGCTATTTACTGTCACATAGAAGTTTATAGTAAATTCAAATTGTGATGAAATTACAAACAAAAAACAATTGACCGATTTTTCGTTTGCAGAAAGAAAAATAATTTCCTAAGCTTTGATAAGATTGTTTTTTCAAAGTTCGTGTTTGCATATGTATTAGAAATAGGTATTCAGCGAAAAATGTTAACAGAATGCTATATTATAAGATTATAAGGCAAATTTTTAATTTAGTAGCATTGTAATTAAAAAAAAATAATTAGACTTGGAGTAATGATTATCTTCTAGTTAATGAACTGATTAAATAATTGTAACATATTTGCTTAAAAATAAAAGTAAATAGGAATATCGCCGTTCGCTATGCCCAGAACAGAGCTATAAAAACTGATTAATTTTTCCATGATTTTGTGAACATGACCTAGAGACTATTTTACATATGGTTTTGTTACAGAAATTAACGTGTCATTAAAGCAAGTTTAATCACTATATATTCTTCAGAATATACTATATATTTTATGTTTTTTTTTTGTAGAGATCTGGGTCGATTGGTATATGCTTATAGGCAACCACGATTTATGTTAGCCTTAGAAGCTAATATAAGATGTGTTATTTCTGAGTTGCAGCATTAAATTTTTGATAAATAATATACAAATTTGAAACTTTATAATGCAATTTTAAAGGTGTTTCTGTTACGTCTAATCGAGTGAATTCATTTTTCCTCATTAATGACATAAATAATGAATTATATATACAAAAAATTTAACTATTTCGCAAAAGTTTTTTTTCTTTTAATCTCACAAACAAATTCCTTTTAAAAAACATAATATAAAATTTCTATAAATAAAAAAGTATAAATTAAAAGACTGTAAAATATTAAATCTTAAATCTTTATTTAGCATTTAATTGGAGAGGACACCAAAACACTTTTAATATTGATTTCTAAAATTTTGTTATACAGACATAACCTTAAAATCAAATTTAACCTGTAAAATAATTTTTGAGTCCATTTCGAGTCCAAATATTTTGCTTATAAAACTGTTTACGTAAAACTGAATTTAACATCAACCCAAAATTGTCAAACAACTAAAACTCATTACAAACCAAAATAACAACATATTTGGTCAGAATATACTGTGCAAACAATGTCTCAATCGAAAAGGATATTTTAGGACCCACACCTACAACTGCTGTGTCGATACAAATATCAATGCCGGTGTCCTTCAGTAATTTGCGGTGAAAACATCACTTGGAGAACAAACATTGTTACCGTATTGAACAAGAATAACATGCTAAACAGCAGGACATTGTAAGGACATGCCAAAAACAAGCATGCAACAACACAAACGCAATCAACATCGCAACAGCAACAGAAACAACAACAAGAATACACCAACAATCATGAAACAATAGACTCATTTGTGTAAAATAGTGTAAAACACTTTAGGTGTCGATGTGTTCATAGTTGCACTTGTGCATTTGTGTCAAAGTCAAAATCAATTACATGCAACATACATACTAACGCACCTACAAACCGATATATATATATATATATAAAATATAATGATTATATATGTATGCATTTGTGCAACAATTGCTGACCACAATCAAGCCATTGCACAGATACATTAAGACCGAAAGGTTTTCGGATATTCTCATTTAAAATTCGCGCGCTGTATATTTTTCGATATTTTAAGTTTATGTAGTTTGGCAGCACTGTCCTTAATTACTATGCCAAAAATGAGCGCGATCTGTCAGACAGTTCGTTTACGGCAGCTTTTGAAACCAGTTCACCTCAGTAGTGCGTTGCGAAAAAAACAATGGAAAAAAATATTGAACAAAGAGTTTGCATCAAATTTTGTGTTTCGAACGAAATTTCGTGTGCAGAATCTTTGCGAATGCTACAAAAGGCTTATGGGGAATCAGTTTTATCGAAAACTCAAGT